>NC_056733.1:140627268-140927268 GCF_019279795.1 Protopterus annectens | reverse complement strand
TACTAGGATAGTAATGCTGAATTAATTGTGTATTTTGCAACATGGTTTATCCTAGTACATATGTAATAGTTTATAGTTCGTGTAAATATACAGATATTGCTTTTACTTCATTACTAGAGAATTAATATATGTGTGTATAGCGGTTTTGGTTTTACACTGATATATATATATTCCCTCATATATATTTTATATATTTTTTATGTTTATTTACTGAAGTTTATATGTGGGACATAAAATTTTAGTAATGGAAAATATACATCTTTACAGGTCTTACGCATGGTGTGTAGGATCAGTATGAAGAATGCATTTAAATGCTGGACCTATATTAAATTTTCTTAGGTCCCCGTCTCTATGGTCTTGCTTTAGGACCGTGGGGACAACTTTTTTGGTCAGGAGGAACTTCCTACTAAGAATTCAGACATGTGACCTTATTAGCGAATAGGATGATGTTTAATTTGCAATGGCAAACAGTTTGTTGATGCTTCTTCGGTGCAGCTTTTTTACCGATGCTGGAACTGTCTTAAATAACTTGCATTGTATAGATTTTCTTACAATTAAGGTAAGGGATTCTAGCTATGTTTATATGAGTCAAGAGACAAGGAACACCATGATAGTATTTTGATGAAAGAACTTTTAGTCTGTGAGGGACGTATTCTCATTTCTGAAAGCCATTTGCCAAGTTGTAATGCTTTTGTTCAAAGTATGCACTTTTGAATTATGAGCTTGTAAATGCATTTTTTATGTCTGAAGTCTGCAGCGTTTTGTTTAGTCAGAGGGTTTTGGTAATGCTTTGAAACATTTTGTGATGAGTGTGAGTGCTGCACTTTAGAAAATGCATTGGATTGAATTTAAACTGCATTTGAATGTAATGATGGCTTTAAATTGGTAAAAGGCAATTAAGCTTCATTTTAAATTAATGAGCCCGCCAAAAGTTGTTTAGTATAAGTATTTTGGAATCATTTTATGACATTGTATCTGATGAAGCATAGTTTAACTATGCGAAAGCGCTTATTCTCTGTTTCCAATAAATGAATTTTTTACATATTTTCATCGTGGATATTTTCAGTGTGTCAGGAGCTTGAGTTGGGACTACTCTGTAGAAGGATTTACTCGTGGTGACTGTTCTCACTTTTTGGACTTCATTAGTACCTAGAGTGTTCTGTACACAAGTAGACCAGGAGAGGTTTAATTTTGTTGATTTATGGAAAGAAAAAGAGGAAATATTTGCTGTGTGTAACCCGTGGTCCCTGGGTAATGATACCATTTCTTACACTAAATAAGACCAGTTGGAGAGACTTTTGGTAAAGGAAATCACTTTATTCTATGATATCAGGCTATTAGTAAAAACAAAATGAAAATTTCAGCAAAGCTAGAACTTCCACAGAGTGACCTCCCAAACCTGTTGTATCAGAGGCATATGGGATATATGCAAACGATCCTTATGAACATCAGGTGTTTCAACTAATTGGCGATTCTGAATGGCCATGACTTGTTTCGCCATTTTAATGGACAACTTCAGGCCAATAAAGTCAAGCCCCACTAACTATGGATATGCATATTTCAGCCTTTTTATGACCTCATCAGCACAGCACAAGCAGAGTATTTGACTAAGCATTAGAAGCAAGGGGCTGTTATACTCAGCTGATGTCCAATATCATTAGGGTTACTGCAAAAATATCCCAAACAACAAACTAAAACAATGAGTGAGAAGGTCACCGAAAAACCAATCAGTAAAAACAAAATGAAAACTCCAGCAAAGCTAGAACTTCCACAGAGTTACCTCCCAAACCTCTTGTATCAGAGACACATGGGATATATGCAGATGATCCTTATGAACATCAGGTATGTCAGCTAACTGGCAATACTGAATGTCCATGTGGGTTTGGCTGAACGAGGATCAATAATACAGATGGAACATTATGGTAAGACATAACTTCTTTTTATGTGATATTGGTTTAAATGATATGTTTTCAAATGATTAGGTTGAGGAAGAAAGCAACAACTTCCAAGGTGATTTTTATGACTGGTTATGGTAGGTTATTTGCACTTAAGGTTCCCTATGTAAGTGCTTTTGTCCACCCAAAGTTGCCGGCAGTGATGAATAGTTTTGAAACAGTGATATGCAGGCAAGTGAGGCTGAATATATGAAGTTCATTAAGCAAGAAAAAAAAGCTATAATTTAAGCAAGAATGAATGGTTTGCTTTAAATGAACTCTAAAGAGTTAACAATAATTATGTTTTCACTCAGGCTGATAAGGGGACAATCGGGTGGTCATGTCTAGGGCTGATTACAATAGAATGGAAAGGGAATTGTTGTTAGATAATAACATCTATCAAAACCTTACCATCAGTTCTTTGTTGGAATGTAAATCCCTTTTGTTGGAACTGTTAGAGAGGGGTGGACATTTAGGTTTCCTTGTTTTCTCAGATATTAGGAAATTGCATATTAAACATCCTAAGGATGTGAAATTCTTTATTATACCTAACATTCACAAAGATTTGGTGAATCCCCTGTGTAGACCTATAGTTTTCTGGGGTGGGTACTTATTTGCAAAATATAAGTATGTTTGTAGATGCTCATCTGAAGGTCCATCTTTCTAGAATTCCTTCACATATCAAGAATACAAAGGTGTTTCTGAGGCTGTGAGGGAATTAGAGTGGCAGAGTGATTTCTACTGGGTCTGTGTGGATATTAAGGCATTATACATGAATATTAATATTAAATGTGGTTTGAAGGCAGTAGAAAAAAAAATGCTAGGTGAAGGTCCCCACACTGCTTTCTTAATTCAAATTTTGAAATTTTCTCTTACACACAATTATTTTGTTTTTGATAATAAGCTTATTTTTCAAAAAGAGGGTACTACCATGGGGGCCTCACATGCCATTATTTTTATGGCGTACTTTGAACATTTGTTTGTTTATTCGTCAACATTTTTTCAAAATATTTTATTTTATATAAATGGTACACTGATGATTTGATTTTTGCTTGTAAAGGTGAAACAAGGGAATTTGATGTGTTTATGGAGGAACTGGGTAGAAATTCTTGTGGGCTGGAATTCGCATACAGGATGCATAAATAAGTAATGCCATTTCTTGACATTGAAATGTATGTGGGTATGGATAATAGTGTTCAGTTTAGACCTTATTGCAAAAGTACAGCTGTGAATAATTTCCTTCATGCTGCTAGCATGCATCACCTGCACCTTTTGAAGTCCATGACTTATGGTGAATTCAAACGTATATTTAATAATACATCTGAAAAATCACAGTTGGTGAATGGGTCTGGCAAGGTTAGGGAAAAGCTGTTGAGTAGGGGCTATTCTTCTGATGTAATAGGCGAAGCTGAAGCCAAGGTTAGAAGAGTTAAAAGCATAGCTGGTAGGCATTCCTTTGTTTTGAATGACAAGGTGGAATGTTGGGTGAATTTGGGTGAGTTGGGCAGACAATCAAAGGAGTATACCGGTGAAATTTATTTCATCAGTAGATTTTCTCCCTTTTCTGACATGTTAAAAAATTTAGTCAATAATTTGTGGCCCATCTTTAGTTAGGATGATGTTTTAAGCAAGGTTTTTCCAAAAAGGGTGATTTTCTCCTATGGGAGATTTTTGAATTTGAAAGAAATCTTGAATTCAAGGAAGCACCGAATGGAAAATGGTAATGTGGGTTTTTACCCCTGCAGCAGGTGTAAGGTCTGTGAAAGACTTATGAATTTAAATGGTGGGTATATTAATGGGAGGAGATACTGGGTGGAAAAGATCTTTGATTGCTGTTAGTGTGGGGTAAGATACATTTTGGGTTGTGGTTGTTTACCCGCAAAGTGGTATGTGGGGCAAACCAAAAGGATGGTGAAAATACAAGTTTTAGAACATTTAGGATACATAAGGAATGGTAATTTGGACAGTCCCGTGGCCCAACATTTTCACTCAGCACACACAGGTTCAGTTAGTAGTTTTTTCTTTAGTGTGCTAGCCAGACCACAGAAATTTTTGGGTAAAGATTTTTTGCATAAATTATTACAAATGGAAACAATATTTAGTTTTTATTATAAAACTATGCAACCAAATGATATGAATTGTGGATTTTAATGTGTAAAAAGTTTTGTAGCATTTTTTTGTATTCGAAATTGTGTATTCATATATTCCATATTAAATATTTTGGTTACATTGCACAGGGGTTGAAAACAATGATTTAATTGTGTGGGAAACACTGGAACACTGTGATTGGTTAATCAAGCTTGATGAGATAATTTTTTTATATAAATCTCACTGCTATGTGGTGTGTAAATCCTTCCTTGAAGACAATAGCTGAGGTACCAGAAACACCAGTAAAGATTATTGTAGTTAACCTGCTGGGGCTCTGCGTGTTGTTTGTTTTAATTTATAGTTAGCAGTTTTGCATTTCTAAATGTTTTACTTCCCATGTCCCTGCTTACATTTACCAAGGGTATCAGAGCTTGTCAGAAATTTGGGATGCACCACCAGATCAGCATTCTGACTGGGAGAGTGGAGGCCAGAAAAAAGCAATTGGTGGCTCAGATTATTTTATTTTAAATCATTGATGTTAGTGGTTGCAAACTTCATTCCAGTGCTGCTGCATTTCATACACAAAGGCTAATGAAGTAACTTTCAGGCTGAAATATGCGGTGCTGCTAATGTGTTGTGTATTAATGCATAGATACGAGAGATTTTAGATATTTCAGTGAACGGGGCCAGTGGTATTTAATTTAAACAATACCTTTTTGTGCATAAGTACTCTTTGCCCTTCCCTCTGCTGTAACTTACTAGGCGCAGCAGTAAATTTATTTGTCTTGTTTTTCTGACTCATTTTTATTTTATTCTTTTTTTAAGAAAAAGACTTCTGAACTCTCTTTTATTTAACGCAACTATGTTTTGAAGTTGAAAAATCTGCTTTGCTCTATTTTTCCTCAGTCTGATTTGTGATTATAATTGACCATGCAGTGTTTTATTTTTAAAGTTGAGTTAAATACACATCTGTTGGCTCTGGAATAAAAGAGCTGACTGGTCTATTTGTTTAGGCTGTAAAAACAGTTTAATATGGATTTGTTGCAGCAATATTGCTTTCTTAAACATGCAAAGCTTTAACAAACCACTGCACAGTTTAATTCTACAATCTGTACACACTTTTTTGTGAAATTTCAGAATTGACTCTGCTACACAATTTTCATGGCAAGGATATAAAACACAATCCCCAGGATTTACTAAACTTCCGTGCAGGACTAGCTTAGTCCTGCACGGAAGTGCCCGTTTACAAGAAGAACGGAAGCGCGCCATGCATATTAATAAGGTGCACTGCCTGAGCTCCTAGGCTTACATGGAGCATGTATGAGTGCAGGGGGCATGTCTGAGAGCAGAGCTCTAAGAATAAACATGCCCCTGCAATGTATAACAGCAGAAAGGGATAAGGAATGAGTGAGACCACTCATAGGTGTCTGCATATCCCCACCAACAGTCCCCCATGTTTACAACAGCAACAGTACATACAAACAAAATTAAGAAACATTGTTATATTTTTTAAAAAATCTGATTAAAGCTAATCGTAGGTGCGCAGGTGTGCCCATCGCTTAGCTACGGTTAAAACAACTTAAAGGTCTGAAGAGGATAACAAGCGAGATATATAAAAGCAAGGCAGCATAGCAATAGTGTAGTGGGCAAAGCATTTGCCTTATGAGTAGGCATCCCTGGTTTGAGTCCCACTGCAGCGCATTCCATTTTACATGGCAAAGCATGTGATGACCAATATTTTTGTTGCAAAACCCACTAAATAACATATATTTATGAATTGAAGTACTGCAGGAAATGCACATGTGAAGTGTCAGTGTTATAATGAATAAGGCACTAGAAAGCAGGTTTTAGCACAAATAAGCAGTAGTAAGCATATTTAAGCACGAGTAAGTGGGTTTAAGTCCATTTGTGCAGAGGTAAATGCCTACACTGGCTAAGCAATTTTAAAGCTAACTCTCTGTAAGCAGATGTAACAGCAGGTTAGCAGTGCTTACCATTGCACACACCCGCTTACAAGTGCTCAAAAGTGCCTTAATCACTCTGTATCCAGTGGATCATGTTCTGCCCAGCAACTAAAATAAACAGCCTCTGCAAGGCTCAAACCCAGGACACAGCACATCACAAACAAAGCAATTTACCACTAAACCATGCCAGATACACATAAATGCATGTTTTCAGAAACATAACATTCTGCCCAGTCATGCAACAGTACAGAAAATGTATACCAACATCTCGATGTATGTGTGTGTGTAAATATATTAATATCTAAACAGATACAACATATATATATATATATATATATATATATATATATATATATATATATAAATATTTAGAAATATAGGTTCATAGGTTCATAGATTAGTAGGTTCATAGATTAGTACTAATCTATGAACCTACTAATCTATGAACCTATGAACCTATAGGTGGTAAATATATACATATATATAAATATATATGAACATATATACATGCAAATGCCTACATCAATATATATGTCTACACCTATATGTCCACATATACAAAGCAAGTTACATATATGTACGCAGATATATATCTATGTAGATATATACAGACATAGTTATATATATGTAAGCAGATATATATATCTATATAGGCATATATGGCCACACATCTGTAGATAGCAATGGTAGACTGACAAAAACAAATATGTCCACATGGAGTTCAGAGGCCACAAACAATATACGTCTTGTACAAATAGGTATAACCCCCCCCCCACAGCCAAACACATCCGCCCTGCAATACAATACCAAGTGTTACAGACTCCATAACCAGGACCTGACATGACATGGGCAAAAGATGTTAACAGTACTACAACCCACCTGTATGATGTCAGGCTGGAATTGGTACAGTATGGCTCCCATACAAAATGTAAAATGTGGAAGCTATCAACATCCCCAGGATACATATACACAGACACATATATGCAGATATATATATATATATATATATATATATATATATATATATATATATATATATATGTGTGTGTGTGATTACACATACACACACAGAGATATGTACAGTAAGATACATATGTAGAAGGTGCACACAATATGGAAGAGCCACTATGCCTACAGTTCACACCTGAATAACTGGATACTGTATGGGCCACCCATACAAATGACAATCGTTGCCTGCAACATATACCCACAGAGAGGTCATAGGAAAAAATACCACACACAGGTTTGCAGAAATGGAAAACCTTTATCTGTGTACTATTACTGTTCTATATGCTAAATCATATTGCTGTTCAGACACTGACATCCATATAAACAGATTAATGCAACTGTGAAACAGTTATACTAATACAGTAGTCTGGAAAGGTTCACAGCTGTTGCTGTCCAGGCCAAGCCCTTCAAATTGTACAACAGTAAAGACAGATTGGGCACAGGATACCAAACAATCAACAGTATGTAATGCAGGTGTATAGTTCAGCAGCCTCTGTCTACACTCTGTACAAGATTACTAGGTGGTAAAGACTGTTAACCAAATGGGATGTAACTGGTACATAACAAGGCATAACTGACACCATCACAAGCACACTGACAAACAGACCAGTCTGTATGGTAGGAGGCAGTAGGCCTGCATTAACCCAATTTATGTGAGTAATGTAGATATAGGTGAAGTATACGGTACTGTACATCCAGATACCTTAAGGCAGCTCACCCCTGATACCCCCACATTTTGTAACAGCCTTAGTCATTTAAGGTGCATCCCCCCCCCAGACTATATAATACAGGGTCATATACCCCTGTTACATACACTGGTCTCTGGAGTGCATAAGGGCACACATGTATTTTGTAGGTGAAGCCCACACATATTTGCCCCCAGCTCCACCATATGTGTGGGGGATACAACAGCAGTGGACTGATGGCAGCAATGGCAGCATTATATACACACAGCCCACTACAGAACAACCCCTGATGGCATGTCATATCTGCAAAGCTTGGTATGTAGGTGGAGGACAGAGGCTGGAACACAGGCCCATATGTGGAAAATTGTTGCCATACACTAAGCAAGTCACTGGTGTTACAGGATAGTCTGCAACATACCCTTATCCAGGGAATTGAGGTTAGAAACATAAATGGATGTATCCATGTACTGATAGCACACAACACACACACTGCCAGTGAAATATATGACACAGGACCTGTGTGGTGGACAGACAAAACATGATAGGCACACCTCTGGCCACCAAGAGGATAGGCCCACAGTTGAGAGCTATGCAGACAGACTGCATTCCAAGGTAAACTAGTATGTACACACATACCCTGTAACACCAGTACTATACAAAGCATAACACAACTCTACTCACACTCTGTCTGTAGTTCTGGAACCTCCTACAAATATGTAGCTGGCCTGAGTGTGCCGGTTCCCCTAGAAGAGGTATTGCTACCTGCTGTCTATAACACTGATGCTCACACACAGGAAGGATGTCCATCACATAGGAAAAGTAAAGGGACCATGCCCACATGATGTAGGGATTTATAGTAGGTGGTTGCCATGACAGTGGTAATTGGAAGTACTACACAGCAAGCTGCATGCAGTTAGCAAGTGTAGGACACTGATTGGTGCAGAGGCCATCGCCTGATCAAGTGCGAGAGAAAGAGAGAGAGAGAGAGAGAATCCCATAACAGGTATGTGAAGTATATGTACATGGATTAGAATGTAGTACCTGGTCCATCATAATGGGATAGATGATGTGGAATGAGTTATATGTGCCATCAGGTGTTGTGATGATGTTCAACTGAACAACTGCTATGGACAATAGTGTTTGTCCCTGTGGGTAGTGGGCCATAGCTGTTAACTGTGCAGGTCAGCACTGACAGATAAGATGTAAGCCATCATAGTGTGTGTGTTGTGCAATGGGAAGTATGTATATGACGTGGCCAATAGCTGGTGGTTGAAGTAATGTCATTATGATGGACATGTGGGAGCCATGGCCCACCACTGGCAGGATACTCAGGTGAATCTGTAATATAGCATGCCGGAATACCATAGGTATGTAATAGGGTTACCTGCAAACAGGTCCCACATATACCCCACTAATGTCAGGCCGTGCCCATAAGTGGCACCTGTCTGTGTTGTAGCAAGGCAGAACAGTGCAGCTCTGCAGGAAGCTGTTGTGAGATTGTGGAGCTGATGTCTGAATGTACCCCACATATAGGTATGCATATGTGTACATATGTCACATATATGATATAGAAGGATAAATATATATCAGCATGTATGTCCAGAAATATACATATACCCATGTGTAGACATTTATATGTGCACATATATATGAAATCACATATATCTACACATATATAGATATATACCTATATGCACATGTCTACATATGTACAAACACACACACAAACATATATGTATGTAAATACATGTCCCCTATATCCCTACCACAGTGATGTCTGCTATGTGCGAGGCAGCAGCACACATAGCAATACACACAGATATCTACAGCTGGCAGTGTGTGCACCATGGATGGGTATGTCACATGTTAGTCCCTTCTTAGCACCACATTGCCCCCATCTGTGAAGTATGGAATGGGAATATGGGGAAGTATGGCAGATACACATGTGGAGGTGGTCAGGATTGGTAAATATGGAGGACAGTCTACAGGAGTGGTATGTGACATGTTGTGAGTAAACACCATGGATGGTGTGTGTGGTCTGTGATATGGATGCCCCATGGTCCCCAATATGAGCACAATGAGAACAAGCCTCTCACCAACTGCCACTCACAACAGCAGTCCACATCCCGAAGGTGCCTGGTCTTGAGGCTGAGCAGGAGGAGCATGCTGACCATGTGAATGTGTACTGGGTGTCTCAGACTGATGTAGCACATCCCTCGTGTGTCTGTGGAGCCTGGTATTGAACAGACCGTAGACCTGAGCTCAGGGGACAGGAACATTTTGGTGTGCGCCCTGAGTGGGGGGGGGGGGCAACATCCCCTGGGTGGTTCCACCTGATGGTATTGCTGTAACAGTATGTGAGGAGGCCCCAGGTTGGCACACACGTGATGTGGCCAGGTATCATGGTCAGATGGGTGTGGAGAGGTGGATCAGCTGGCCAGTAGAACATATACATGTTATTGTGTCACTGTAATAGAACATTTGTTGGTAGTAATAGTCTACACAATCCCGGCACATGTCCAACAGCATACATAGATCTCCCCAATAACACAGACTGTCAGATGTGCAGCAATCTCAGAGCAGCCATACCTCTAGCATATATGTAACCATACTGGCCCTGACAATGGCATGCTAGTGAACAGTCTGTAACAGGCCAGTAATGATAGTACCCACACAGGGGGACATGGCTACAATTACATAGCAGAAGGTGTGGTACAATACAAAATCTGTCCAAACGGTAGTTAAGCTGTAGCCATACCTAATGAGTTGTGTGTACAGTCTGTTGAAGCTGATATGGTGGGGGCATGACAGAGATGTGTATTACGAACTGTGGTAACCTTGCCATATGAGTTGCTCAGGCCTGTTTCCATCTTTATGCCTTTCCGGCAAGATGTCACACAGCAGGTTACCTGTATATTCAGCGGATGAAAATGAGGTCAGCATCAACCACTTGGTACAGCACTACCAGGTTCTCTTTGGCAGGACAGCCCATGACCAGCAGGAGCGGACCGCCCTGTGGAATGATTTAGTCCACAGGGTCAATGATGGCTTGCATAACTGTGTTATGAGCAGGTCTAGCATTATTACAGCAACCTGCTTCACAGTGCCCGTCGGTGTGCTGCTGCAGTCCAGGGGGGATCACCTCGCCATGGGGGGGCATGCCATCCATCCCCCCCGGCACATGTGGAGGAGCTCCTGGCCAGCCTCGTGGCACCTACCGATTTGGAACACAAACAACCACTGGACTCCTTCATGGAGGTGGGTGTCACCCACACACCAGCCGAGGAGTGTGCAGGTAAGGACACAGGGCACATCAGTAGACCACTGTTGTGTAAATATCCACAGTGGTACAGGTAGATCATGCATATCTGACATGTCATAGATATATTGTGTTGCTGCATTGTAGTGATAAACAGATGTCCAGAAGTGGTAGTATTGTGGGAATTTACTGTTGATGTATGGTAGTACTGCACCCAGCCTGTAGCACTGCCACAGGTGTGGCCACTGACATTGCATTTCTCACCCTCTTATGTAGGTCCCCCTGTGGTAACAACAAGGCAGCAGCCTGTAGCTGGTGAGTATGTCTTATGTAGATGCATGCCAACACACTGGACATGTAATGGTGATGGTATATTCCATGCTAACATCTAACACACATACCCTGAATGTATGCTGTACATTTGCATGTATTGTTGCTATGAAATGCATGGTCTCACAGGGGCGACCGTGATGGGCTACTGAAAAGGGTATGTCACACACCTGCATGAAAACTAACATCCTGTCATTGTAGAATGTGTCCACAGGGAGCAACATACTGTTGGTAGACATGGCCTACAGTAGTGACATGTTCTGAACAACACCCATATACAGTGCAACACCAGTGTATATACTTGTAGGACAATGCCAACTGCTGCCAAGATACACTATGGCATAAGGTATTACAGTAGTCTACATTATCAGCTGGGTCTAGGCTGCAACATGTGATGTTCAGTGTATGGGACACTGCAAGGTGACACAAATGTATAGGGCAGCCATAACCCTACCCACACTGCAATAGTGATGGTATTGTATGAACACCATGGGATGTGCACATGAGTAGACCTTGCAATGATGCAGAATAGGGAGACATGTGTAGGACAGACTGAACATACACTGGCAATTACAGAAGGCCCACGCTGGTATACCCCTGCCATGAGCAGTGACTGCTGTAGTACACACAACAAGAGGTGTGATAAGCCGTCATGGTAAGGGTGTGCACACATATGCCCACATGGTGTGCATGCATTGCGGTCAGCAGCCGCACACCTAACACAATCTGTAGACACTGCATGTGAAAGTACAGGACATATGTTACATATTGGGCTTGTGTGCTGCTAAGATATGCAGTGCTGTGGTCCCATGGCAGATCAAGGATGTGTGTGTAAAATCAATAAAGGTGTGTACACTCCCCATAGCCATGGAATGCTCTGATGGTTGTCATTGTAAGCATTTCTGCAGTGGTCATACATGGTCCATTGATGTTGACAGATCTAATTCAGGCATCAGGCATTAACCAATGAGAACAGTCCACATATCATCCCAGGTATGTGTTGCTTGAACACCTAGGGGCTGTGAGAAGTAAAGCTGACATAACTGACACAGTACTACACATTGCGCAATGGGTTGTACACCTGTGAGTTATGGTGCACAGTACATGGCAGGTTGCAGAACAGGTGCAAAGCAATACTGTGTACATGGGTACAGTGGTAGCCAGGGGAAGAGGCATCACCTAGTCACAGCACGTGCAACACACACATGTATACTGTTGCTAGCATGGATTGACTATAGCTGAACTGCATGCTGTTCTGTACCATATGCTCTGCATGTTGGCAGATGGGTAATAGGAGGACTGTGTGTAAGATCATTGTGCAACCTCATCTGTATGTGTGTGTGTGTGTGTGTGTGTGTGTGTGTGTTTGTGTGTGTGTGTACTGTTAGGCAAATGCTGTACAGGTTTAAAGTGCATTTATTGTTTTCTCCCACAGGTGGCAAGGTGGGTCAGGGTCCCTCCTGCATGCAATCTGATGTAGGTGTCCATACAGACACCGATGATGATGATGATAATGTTGAGGCACAGGTGGGGTTGTCAGGGGCCAACATTGCGCCAACATTTGACATCCCCCTTTTAGCCACACCATCCCCGCACACAGTTACCGTGCTTATACACACCCCATCACCAGTGGTCATAGCAGAGGGACAGCTGATGTTTAGTGGCAGTGCATAGGAAAGTGTGGTAACCATGCCTACTGTGTCTGGTTGCAGCAGGCATAGCTGGATGTCCGTCAGGCTGCCACATAGGCAGATGTCTCAGGGTGTTCGTAGTAGGGCTGCTGGACATTACGCCCCTGGCAGAGGCGACATAGTTGCAACCAGCAGAAGCATGTTTCAGGCTGTAATGCCAGTGCAGGCACATATTGAGCATTAATGAGAAAAAATAAAAAACAGTCACCAGAGAAAAATCGATAGTCTCCACTTTTAGTATGCCAAAAAACAACACAAAGATACCTGTTTTTTGATGTATTAAAAGTGGAGACTATCAATTTTTCTCTGGTAACTGTTTTTTATTTTTTCTCATTTTTACAAGTTGCGTTTTCCGTTTGGAGTACATTACACATATTGAGCCTTACACCAGACAGAACCTTAGGCTGCAGATAGCTGCTCTCACATCTGTAAGCAACAACCTCCATGAACTGTCGGGTGCCATCCGTGCTTCTACTGAGCAAGTGGATAGTCAGCATGATGAAATGATGTCCCTCATTGGCCGTGGTGTGTCTGTGCTTCAATGTGTGGTGGGGATGTGATGATGCCCGTGTGGATGTGGCCAGTAACACCAACAGCTGGCAGTCAACGTGGGCTTGCTAGGACACCAAGGTGCTCCTGTGTTGGCAGTAGCAGCCCCAGCAGTGCGGGGGTGTGTGCTGTCCACACCACACCACAACAGGCCATATGCATGTGGTCCTGTCCAGTCCCAGGAGGGACCTGGTACCAGCGAACAAATGTCATCAGCAGGTGAGAGTAGAACATCAATGCCTGTACCTGGCCATGCCTATGGAACCCCTGGCAGGCACATTCCATGTTTCCGTGGCCAGAGGCAGTGAACTGCACACCCTGCCAGGTATGGTCTGCAGCTGTCCATAAACACCTGTGTAGGGCAGCCACATGGCAGAACTGTGTGCATGCATACCCACACACTATGCAAACACACCTAGGGCAACCTCATACCTACACACACCACATCATCTCAGCCAGCTCCCCAGAGTACACCCCTCACCACACACATGGTGTCAAATGTATGGCCCACCCCCGGACTCTGGCAAACCAACACCACACCCTGTGCATATGATGATACCTGTGCCCCATCCCTGTCATCCATACCATCGATGCAGAGACAGGCTGATATGGTTCTTTTTTTCCTCAAATATTTTTTTTTATTTTCAATTAAAATAACATTTACATAATATTTTTAAATATCATTTTAAACAATTATATACAATATTTACAATAGCCTGACTTTCAGTTATATCCAATGTATGTTATTAAATATAGAATTAACAGACCAGTTATCAGAGATACAATATTGATTATTGCAGAGTGTCCAACAAAGATATAACTTTCTTCCAAGGATTATTTACCAATGGCCTGGGATAGATTCGGAGTTCTTTGATTTTTATTTCCATTGATGCAGTTGTCTTCAGTAAAGTGTAGAATTCTTCCAAGGTTGGGGGTGTATTTGAATTCCACCTTCTGGTTATGCATTTCATAGATATAGCAAGTATTGTCCATAACAAATACATATTTGTCTTATTCAGGTAGGGGCCTTCATTTACATTTAGTTAATACTTTAGTTAAGGTAAAGGATTCATTAAATAAAGCTTGTAAAAAATGATTGATTACATTCCGATATGATTTAATTTTATTAGGTAGCGTTATAGCGTTGTCACCTCACAGTAAGACGCTGTCCGGTTTGATTCTCAGCTAGAGTGTCTTCTGCATGGAGGCATGTGTGAATGGGCATACCTTCATTGAAGGTTGTGTGACAGGGCTGGTAACTCGGCATGTAAAAATCAACTAGCAATCATTAGCGCACCGGAGTTCCGCTGTGGCGACCCCTAACCAGGAAAAGCCAAAAGACACAACAACCTTCATAAAAAATATGAATCCAGTCTGCTTTATTTGACTTTTCACATCTCCAGCAAAATCATTTGTTGTAGTACTGATCTTTTTAATTCTATCTGGTGTTAAAAATGCTCTATTTAAGTATTTCCAGTTAAATATTTTCCAGTACTGTGTGTTAGAGGTGTAATTAACTGATAGTAAGATGTTAGTTTTAATTTCTTCTGTTAACTGCAATGACTGACCTTTTGTTAAGAACTGCCAGTATGATGGTTTGGGAATTGTTTTATATGTTATTAAATCATTATATAGATTTGAAATTGAATTTTTCTTTTCACAACTATTATATATAAATTCATACAGAAAACTTATTAGATTTGGAATATCTTTAAATGAGGAATCATTAATTAATCTGTATAAATCTTGAGTGTACATTAGAATGCTTTGTAAGGTTAACCAGCCCTGTGTTGGAATATTTTAAGCAGTTTTTATCATTTGTATATCTAAAACATTTAATTTATTTACACATTGAAACCAGCATAAGAATCCATTTTGTTCCTGGAGGTTATTGATTCCCTATATATTTTGTGAGGAAAGTTCTTAGTGATGGTAAATGGAGTTAAAAGGTTAAACCAAAGTTTTAGATCTATGTTTGCACTGAAGTTTCTTAAAGGAATTAATGTAATGATTAATCAGTGTGTTGTTTTAGAAAGTTTTGTTATATTATATTGTATACTTATGCATAGTATGTACCACAGTTTGTTTGATTTGTCTACTATTCATTTTTTTTTTAACAGATTAAATTAATTCGTTAATATAGCCATTGTTAATTATTTCCAATTGATAAAATAATTTGGGTTCATCCATATTCATATTCATATTGTAATTTTAAGCACATATGCTTTTACATATGTTTCTATTTCTGGGAAGTTCAATCCTCCTTTTTTCCAGGGTCTAATGTGATGAGTTAGAGCTACTCGATTCTTTTTGGGATACCATAAAAATTTTATTAAACATGAGTTTATTTCTTTAAGAATGCATCTTTCAGGAATTAACTGTATTGCCAATGCTAAATATAGTATTTTTGGCAATAAGACCATTTTTATTAATTGCAATCTGTCTTCAAAAGTTAAAATAATTTTGTTCCACTTTTCTATATATAATTTTATTTCTTCAGTAATGTTTTTATAATTTAATAATATTGTTTTGTTTATATTTTTGCATAACACTATTCCTAAATAATTTAGCGTCAGTTCTTGTTTTCCTATGATGGATTTATCTGTAACTTGTAGTTCTTTTTTCTTATTTAAAAATAGAAATTTTGATTTTGATCTATTAAAGTGTAGACCTGAAATCTTATACATTTTCTCCATTACTTCTTCTAGCTTTCCTAATGACTCTCTGGAGTTGAATCTTATACATTTTCTCCATTACTTCTTCTAGCTCTCCTAATGACTCTCTGGAGTTTGATAGGGTTAATAAAATATCATCAGCAAAAAGCATTATTTTAGATATGTACTGGTCATAGACTTCTATTACTTTTATTCTTGGATTATTGCATATTATTTCTGCAGGTATTTCTATAGCCAAAGCAAATAAAATAGGAGAAAGGGGGCATCCTTGTGTAGTACCTTTCATTGTATGGATAGATTATGAGGTGAAAGGACCTAATTTAATGTATGCTAAATTATTAATATACATGTTTTTTAGTAATAAGATGAAGGGAGGAGAAAATTTAAATAATGCTAAAGTTTTAAATAGATATTCCCAGTTGAGGGAATCAAAGGTTTTTTTTCTATGTCTAATCTGATTACAAGTGTTTCTCTATCTTCTTTATTCACATAATCTATAAGAGTAAGTATCCTTTTAATATTATCATGTGCGTGTCTATTATATAAAAATCCAGTTTGATCATTATTAATTGTCTTTGAAAGTGGGATTTTCATTCTGTTAGCTAGGATTGACATGAATATTTTGTAATCATTATTCAGTAATGACATAGGTCTGTATGAGGTGCAAAGGTCTGATGGCTTATTATCTTTTAGAATTGGTGTTATGAGAGAATATTTCCATGAGGGTGGTATTTTTGCTTCTGACTGGACTTCTAGCAAATTTTTTGAAAAAGGGAGATTACTGTTGAAGGGAAGAGTTTGTAAATTTCCATAATTATACCATCTATCCCTGGAGCATTGTTAGATTTACTTTCTTTTATCTTTTCAACAATTTAATTGTAGGATATAGGTTTTTGTAGGTCTAGTTTTAAGTTTTTGGGATTTTTTTTATATTGATAAGGTCTGTATCTAAGTTTATTTGGTTGGCATATAAACCTTCTTTTTTGAATTGTTCCATATAATGGAACCAAAATGCTTCAAGGATGTCTCCTATATCTGATACATGTTTCCCTTTCTTTTCATGATAGACACTACCAATGTTATTTGCTTCAGATTGTATTTTAATTCTTGTAGATAAGTTATGTAGATATCTGGAGGAGGTGGCTAATGAGTTTATTTTTAATTTTTCCAAGGATAGACAAGTTTTGTGTGTTAGAATTTCAGTATATTTTTTATTTAATTCCTCTATTTCTTTTTTGACTTCTGGACAATTCTGATTTTTTTTAGATTTTGCTGTCAAGAGTCTGGTATGCAAGGCTAATGATTCAGTTTCCCACTCTCTAACTTTGTTTTTGTACAAGCTAAGGGTCTTACCAAATAAATATGCTTTTAATGAGTCCCAAACCATAACTATACTGATTTCTGTCGTATTACTAATTTCAAGAAATAATTGTAGTTCTGACAACATCCAGGGTCTGAATTCTTTAATTTTCGTGATGTATGATGGAATTCTAGTTGAGAGGATTAAAGGTTTAAACACTATTTTGAGCTTCATTATCAGAGAGTCATGATCTGAGAAGGGGCATGGAACTATTGAGAAGTTGAGGATTTTTGTATGTAAATCTTGAACTACGAATAATTTGTCAATTCTGGTTTGTGTTCCAAATCTATAGTATTTATGGGAAAATAATAAGGATTTATCATCTTTTAATTTAAAAGTGTCTATTAAATGAAATAAATCAATCCATCTTTTTAAGGATTTTGAAATAGTTTCTATGGGAAAAGACTTCTTGGTGGTTTCAGACATTTCTAAGGTACAATTAAAGTCTCCTCCCAGTATAAGATTTCCTTTTTAATTGTTGGAAATAAAATCTAGGTGTTTTTTAACCGTTCCTGCTCCAATTCCTGGGAACCAATACAGATTAGCTAAGGTCCATATTCTGTTATTAAATTTAATTATAACAAATGCTAGTAGACCGTCTTTGTCTTCATATTTATAAATAACTTTTGGAGTGATTATATTTTTCTTCCAGAGAATTGATGCTCCTTTTGTCTTTGTTCTATAGGAGGATTGAGCTAAAACTGTATAGTCCTTAGGGTTCCAAATAAAGCTATCATTAGTCTTAAAATGCATTTCCTAGAGAAATACTACTTGTGCCTTATTTAGATTTTATTTTAGTAAGTTTGATCTTTTATTTGCATTATTTAAGCCATTAGTATTTAATTATAAGAATGTTAAATCCATTTCAAGTTATTGTTGGAAGAAACTTTTTGCTTCTTTTTTTTTTTTTTATTTTGATTATAGTAGTTATACCATATTCTCTGATAACACTGAATGTTATTTTGATGTGTGTAAACTTGGGAGTATAGTTTAATGTTCTTTCTTCTTTAAATACAAGTACGATAAAATTCTGGTCAGGCTTTAAAAAAGTACTTCTATAAAACATTAATTCTAAAGTATCAAATACAAGTAAATATGAATTTCCCATTAAACATGGAATGAAATTCATTCCTAATCCAATAGATAAAGATAGATCTATTGGATTATCACTCATACCTTTAACCAACAATATCAACTGAGCTCCATATGTTAAATTATTATATGGAGAATTTTCTTAAACGAGATATGAAATTCTATATTATTCTATTATTGTTCTATAGTATTTTATATATCAGGATGAGATGTTAGTAGTGTAAACAATTATTATGTTGACTTAGAAAATATCCAATATTTAGTTACCCTTAAGAGATCCCAAACATGCCAGATATGTCATTTTGGATAAATTAAATGCAACAGAGGAGCATAAACGAAAACTAGTAAATCCACAAAAAAGGCGCTGAGGCTCTCGAACGAAACTCTTTATTCACAGATGAATGGTAAGCGCTTTCACCGGCTACAAAATGCCAGCTTCTTCAGACCAAATTCAAACAAATTTAACACAGTCCCCACTCATTTTATATACTTTCAAAAACAGCCAATTAGTAAGCTAATTGATTAATGACCATACAAGCTATTAAAACAAGATTTTTCTTAAAAAACCTAGCACTTAAAAGGGTCATTATTTAAAAAGGCATTATTTAAATAAACCAACTTCCTAAATTGAGTTATAAATATTAAATAAATAAAATGTAAAATGAATTCAACATATATCTTAATAACCATTTTATAAAATGCTGAATATTGTATAAACATTTATTTAATATATGTTACATTTATTTATTTATACACATAAGACATTTATAACTTCCTAACAAAATCTAATAAAAATGAACAAGTAAATAAATAGTATCCCAATGCCATGCATATGTTTTAAAATTGTCCCTGAGAATTATTTATCCTTGACCAAAATATATCCATAACTATTAAACTATTAGTTAGTTAATAAAGCTTTTTTACGATATATGTTGAATTCAGCTTACTAATTGGCTGTTTTCATGAACTATGATCACCCTGGCAATTCCCATCCTGCATAGGGCACCTCCTGCTTCCAGAATGGATAATCACATCAGGTCTAGAATGAATGTGAATGTACCTATATGGTAATCAAGACTTACCTTAGGTAAGTATTAATCATATAGTATTTAGAGCATCTTAGAGAGTTCTCGGGGCAGTTAGAATACTCTTAGGCCTTTCTTCTCTTGACCAAAACCAGATATTTCCCTTCCCTTTCTTTCCCTTGTTTTAAATCAGTCCAAATAAAAGAAATTCAGCAAACATAGGTAAACAGAAATAACATTCAGTAGTCCATCTTGTACATGACTTGCAATCCATTAAACAAGTCAGTGACTAACATCACTTTAGTAAACATTATAAAGACAAATTAGAAATAATTTCCTAGCTCTTTAAAATTTCTGATAAAGCAAAAAGTTAACAATAAGCTATTTTAACTAAAAGTATAAAGCATTTCAATTTTTCCTTGCATGTATACATTTCTACTTATATTGTAGTGTCAACAGCTGTCTTTGAAATCCGTACAATACTCACTTCTTCAAATCATTCCTTTTTCAGTTCAGGTTTTGTTTTGTCAAAATGGCAACAATATTTCAAGGGCACAATTAATATTTAGACTGATGTTTCAAATAACTTGTCAGTTGCCAATTGAGTTAGTTTAGAATGTATGGTTAGTGCAAATATAGCATGTTGCAAAAATAATATGTATTTTTTCGTGTGCTCTAGAGACTGTCATATGCAAGTGACATATATAATGTAGCATATATAGAGCAGGTAGCTTATGGATTCAGGTTGTTAAAGTAAATTATGCTTATTAATCAGGCAGTTTCATTTAAATTCACAAGTAATTTGGGAACATTTCAGTTGCGTTTCCAGGAATGTGTAGTCCAATGTGAGTAATTGAGTCCACTTTTCCTCATAAACATATATTACAATTCATTAAACAAAGCAATCTAACATCTGTCTAATAATCATTATAAAGACAAAGAATAGTAATTTCCTAGCTCTTCAAACTTTCCTGATATCCCATAATGTTGACAGTAAGCTATTTTAACTGGAAGACTAAAACATTTCAAAACTTCCTTGTGAATATATATTTTTACTTTTACTGTAGTGTCAAGAACCGTCTTTGAAATCTATGCATTACTTCACTTCTTTCAAGTCATTCATTTTACAGTTCAGATTATATTTTGTCAAAATGTCAATAGCATTTCAAGGGCACATTTAATATTTAAACTGATATTATAAATGAATAGCTATCAGTTACCGAGTGAGTTTGTACAGAGTGTGAGGTAACTCCAAAGATAACATGTTGCAAAAAGTAATATGTATCTTTTCATGTGCACTAGAGACTGACAATTTCAAGTAACATAAAATGTAATTTTTACAGTGCAGACAGCTTGTGAAATCAGCATGTTAAACTGAGTAATACTTTTTAATCAAGCAGCTACATTTAAGTGCACATGTAGTTTGGGAACATCTCAGTTGTGTTTCCAGGAATATGTAATCCTATGAGGATAAATCATAAAATATTACAAATAGTCCTATTATGTATTTATTTTACCTTGCTTAAGTTGTTTTTTTCATTTTAATAACTAAACATTACGTTTTCTTATTATTTGTTATCTGTGAGGCTAAATGCACTTTGCAGGTTGACAGTGTCCTTAGAAACTGCAGCAATTCTTTACTGTTTCTATGGCAACACAAATAGAATGTGAATAAAGCTTCACTTCTCTTAACCAACAGTACATTTTCCCTCCTTTTTATATATATATATATATATATATATATATATATATATATATATATATATATATCTATATATATATATATATATATATATATATATATATTTGTCAATACTAAAAGGAAATAATTCAAAGGACATATGTACATGAATGGAACATTTCAGAGTTAATCACGAACATGTCCTCAATCCCAATAAGCATAACAGTGACTATCATTAATCTAATAAATATTGTAATTAAGCAATAACCCATGCCTGGGTGTGGGTAATGCTGGATTTACCCATGGTTGGTGTGGTTTGGTCACGAGGGCGAAACCCGAGTGGCCAAACAAAGACAACTGTGGGTAAATCCAGCATTACCCACACCCAGAAGTGGGTTATTGCTATTATACAATGACATTATTTAAGAAAAAAATACTTATTTACTTATTTATGTACCTCCTTGTTGCCCTTCCGCAGCTGTCCAGTATTTTGCAGCAGTTCCGATGTACTGCGCATGCATATGGTTATGCAGTACATCAGAACTGTGTGTGTGCAAGCAACGGAGAAAGGAAGATCTCAGTTGCTTTTAAAAACTTGTCTCGCTATGTTAAAAGAGTTTAACATAGCAAGACAGCTTTAAAAAAAGCAACAGAGAAAGGAAGATCTCCTTTGCTTTTTTTAAGATATCTCGCTATGTTAAACTCATTTAACATAGCGAGATAACAGCAACGGACCTCTTCTGTTCTCCATTGCTGTCCAAAAAAAAAAAAAAAGACATACTAATGGAAAAAGTCTGGGCAACCGAACCTTTTTCCATTAGTATAAGTCATTGATTTACAACATGCACGCTGACCAATCAGCATGCACATTTTGGAATATTAATGGGGGTCGTGGTATAATAACAATTAATTAAGTTCACTGTCCCAATTAGTCTACCTTAAAACAAGATTACTTTAAGACTATTATTTATCTATGTATAGATAGTGAGTTATTAAATTTATACATACTATATTAGTATAATAAATAGGAGAGAATTTAGAAAGGGAGACAAGATGCAGTTAAAATAATAATGAGAAAAGAGAGAAGAAAGAGAAAGAAAAGAGAACATTCATAGAAAATACACATATACTATGTATGTTGATTTACAGTATAAATATTTCATGTGCTATATAACCCTCCTTTTGTGAAAGAAAAGTACCCTGTTTTACATACCTGAGAAAATGTGAAAGCTCTCATGTGCCATCTATTTTCAAAAAATATAAAGATTCCAGTAGTTAGTTACCTTTGTTTTAAAATTCCAAGCAGTAAAATTGGACCTTTAAAATAATGTTAAAACAATTCATATCATAGTAGATGTTTTGAGAGATTTGGCTGTAACACTATCAGTCTTTTTGACATTTGTCCAGACATTTGTTTCTTTTGTTCTCTTGACAGTAGGCGACACCCAATCCATATCTTCAGGTAAAGTAATCACATTATTAGTGTTAATAAATGAAGAGGCTTCCTCTAAATCAGTAAAAGTCCTCATCTTGTTGGCATACAGTATTCTTATCTTAGTTGGATATGCAAGTTGTGCCTTGATGTTATTTTGGTTCAGAAACTTTATCATTGGCCACACTTTTTTCCTTTGTTCCATTATTCTAGATGAATAGTCACTTTTCAAATCTTATCAGGGTCTGTTTATATTTTAGAGGTGCCTTCCTCCAAGCAGATCTTAAAATCAGTTCCTTGTTCAAGTATGAAAGAAATTTGATAATTATTGACCTATGAGGAGAATTTGAGTTAGTGGCAGGTTTCCCAAGAGCTCTGTGTGCCCTCTCAATGCCAAAGGAAAGTCCTTTTAAATTTAAAAAGTCAGTGATCCAGCTTGATAAAAAGGAAATAATATCCTCACCTTCTGTGTTTTCAGGTAATCCAAAAATCCTGATGTTATTTCTCCTCTCCCTATTTTCTAAGTCATCTACTTTATTAACCAACCAAGTGTTTTGTTTAAGAAGCAGTTCTTTCTGTGTTTCCTCTTCCTTAAGTCTGTTTTCTAAGTCATTTAGAGAAACCTCTATTCCTGTTATCCTTGTCTGGTGTTGTAGCATTTCCTTGAGGGTGTCAACCTGTTTTTGTCTGCTTGTTTTAAGATTTTCTAGGTTCTTTTTAAAATCATCCATCTTCAAAGACAACTCCTGCAGGGTAGATGCCATCTGTTGTAGTTCCTTCTCTAAGGCAGCATCCTGGTGAGAATTCCTTGAGTTGCTCATTTTAACAAGTGAATATATCTCCAAGCTTTTTGACAGGAAATTATTTGTAAAACTTCACCAAAGTTTCTAATTATGTAAATTAGACCTTTATCTATAAGATTTTATACATTGAAGAAAAAAAAAATTCCTGTCTTATTTAACTAGTTATATGGAGCTCGAAAATACTGCTGCTTTCAGTTAGCCATTCAGGCTCCACCCCACTGATATGGTTCTGACACACACAGTGACTGTACAACAGTGTACCACAGTCCTGCAGTGTAACATGTTGTAGGGAGTAGAGTGTGAGGCATATTTGGCAGGTAGTGTAGCCATCAAGCAATGATAACTTCTAGCTGTTAGTAACACTGCTTGGTTGTGGTCTCTAAAATGTTATCCATGTGTGTTGTAGGTGTACATGTGTCAGCACGAGGATGGTCAGCAATCATATTGCACAACGGGGTATGTCACTGTGCTGACACCATGGCAGTGACATATCTGGGGTACAGTTGAACACATTTCACAGGTTACTATACCGGGTATTGCCTGTGCCACATGGACAGGTGGCACACTGAGCCATGCATACCCTGCAACCTGATGTAGACCCATCCACATACACACACACTTTTACTTGTCAACACTGGGACTAGAACCCTACCTAGCATGATTCTGACGTGTGTGGCTTACATTGCACACACCGCACAGCATTTAGGGTGGGGTTTGTCCCAGATTACATGGTACATGCAGAACATCCCCCGGCATGTACAGTATGCTGATGGGGGATGTAATGGGTGTATTTGGATGATACGTAGTGTGGCATACCATCATATGCACATTTATAGATACATAACAGCCAGACACACATCTGAGATACCAGGCCCTATCACTGCTAACTACCTTGACCATGTCTCCAATATGTTACAGGTAGGCTGCACACATCACATGCATAACTGGCTTGGATTGTGGTAACAGTTACCTGTATGATTGATGGTGACAGTGGTAACCATAACGTGGTACATGGCACATATACCTGGTGTACCTTGGTGTAATAACAGTGAACACAACACCCACATCCCCCACTGGATATTGTACTCCCTGAAACCCATGATAATACTCTGCCATACCCACCATTACACATTGGCCATGAATGCGATACAACCCATAGTATACCCCAACATTAGTACTACAAGGATATGCATCTCATGCACATGCCACATGCATAGTAGGGCGTCAATCAAGTGTAGGTTGCCTGTACATATCCCAGCTGGATACCTGCCATCTGCACATCTGAACAGGGACTGACAGTCATCAGCTTGGCAGGTAGCTATGCAGTAACATGAGTGCATTGACAGCCCAATAAGGGGTATATACTGTGACACAGCTCACACACCAGGGATACGACAGGGGGTTGTCAGTCTCCAGCCATGCTTGCAGGTGTGCCTGTTGTCAGTACTACATTAAGCACTTTGCTCTTGCCTGGGTTATCACTGTCCACACTAGTACTGCCATGATACATTACATGCCAGTGTGACAGCACGTACCCTGGGCTACTACACCTGTATGTCACACAATCACATAGATAACAGTGCTGTACAGGCCTCATATAAGTCTGTGTCCCACGCATGACACTCACACCCCTTGCTACAGTAATAACAGCACATAGGTGCATGTATTGTACATTGCATTACATACACTTATTACAGGGTATCAGACTAGGTTGTGTGTCCTGGTTAGCAGGGCTAAGCTATGCTTAGCAAGTATCAACATTTGCTGCAATATAACAGCTAAGCTGATGTGCACACTGGTAAGTGCTGCCTACACTGTGCAAGTGCTTGTATGTTTACTCATAGCTTAGCATCGCTTAGCTTCACACAAACCCACGCAAACACAATTAAAGCTGCTCAAAACTGCCTTAACCACTCAGTATCCGACAGCCCTTCTTCTGCCTAGCAATAAAACGAACAGCCCTTGAGCTCAGGACCTTTCACACTGCAGTAACAACACTTAACCACTATGCCATGACCACTGTGGAGAGAGCTGTTGTTTTACCAATATAGCTGTCAATACACATAATGAGTAGTATTGAACAATTGCCTTTACTTCCTAGATTGTGTAGTCCTTGTTATTAATATGGCTGTTGCATCACATATGTTGTTTTATCATAATGTACACATAGCATATACATATGGTGATATACATGTGGGAGGGTATACACAACCGTGACATTTAGTAATGACAGGAATATGGTTGTATACATATCATAGGTGTATATATGTCTACATGTATATACACATGTATACTCATACATATGTCTGTATACACATCTGTATAGTGCTACAT
This sequence comes from Protopterus annectens, assembly GCF_019279795.1. Taxonomy (NCBI): domain Eukaryota; kingdom Metazoa; phylum Chordata; order Ceratodontiformes; family Protopteridae; genus Protopterus; species Protopterus annectens. Next base: position 140,901,357 of record NC_056733.1, on the reverse strand, counting down.
ATATATGGCCATGTGTGCATCTCTTCGTATGTATATATATATATATATATATATATATATATATATATATATATATATGTGTGTGTGTGTGTGCGTGTGTGTGCGTGTATATATAGGTATATGTATATGTACATATAGATATATGTGTATATAGCTATATATGTATGCACATCCTATGTGTACAGATATGCCTAGTTATGTTGGTATACATATATAGATATCTATAACTATATGTGCATACATATCTATTCTGATATACCTACTACTGTCAATATATCTGTAGATATCCATACATATATGTGCATATGTATCACTATCTGTATATGTGTAGACATATATTGCTCTGTACATGTATATATCTCGGTGTGTATATATATATATATATGTACATATACATACCCATCTATATATGTCAATATGTATATGTGTAATCATATATATAGATATCTGGATAATTATATGTACATATATTTTCACCATACGTCCTGGACATGGAGTGTAGCTCTACCCCAACAAATATAGTCCCAACTTCATAGTGCAAGCGGATGTCAGGTAAGTATAGCAGGTATATTAGTAGACTATTGTTACTGTAACTGGGATTGTCTTCACAGACATGGTATGTGTGGGAGGTCACATCTGTTTTCCACATGTGTGCAATTGGCTACTGACAGACATCCTAAGGACATCATAGTAAAGTACTGCTGCTAGCACGTAATGCCCCTGTGGACTGCAGCAGAGATATTGGCCAATATATGTGGACATTCTGAAACACTCTGTACAGTCCAGAGGTATACACAGAACCCCTTAGTGCAAAACATGTGTACCATGCCTGACAATATGGATGCTAACAGCCATGTAGATGGGAATAAGACATAATGATTGGTATACATATGCCACCATAGGTTATGCATTCACACACCCCTGTCTGGGCTGACACATAATACCCACTGGTACAGGGGTGCCATGGCCACATACTACCCACTAGATAGTGACATACATCTGTACACCACCCCACTGCTCTGTCTGACATACATGACTGTTAAGGGAGGCCTGGCAGCAGTACATCTGTCAAGTATCTGCACATGACATCTCACTGGGTAAGTACACTAAGCTGTTAGGCATGTAACAATGCACTGTGCAGGCTACAAGCAGACAGGCTCAACACTGGCCTACATCTCCTATGGGGGAATGCACATGTACCTGCACATATAGCAGGCTTTGCAGGCATGTCACAGCACAGGGTAAGATACACCTGTTTGAAAGTGCATAACCACAACCAATGTGAACACAGCCACAGTCACATATGGTAAGCTAGCATAATATTACAGTATATGGACTATCTGTTCAACACCATCCTCATATGTGCCACTCACAGACTAACCCTACATACACTGGGCTGCTACACAGTTTGCTCTACTGGCTGTCTGTGGTATGGGACATGTGTGTGTTTGGCCCTACAAACATGTAAGCCAATACGGTAACATACAGTGGAGCAGCATGTAACATCAGATAGGACGGGAGCTATAACAATGACATCTACCACAGTCTGTACACAGGCTAAAGTACATATTAACAATACGCACAATGTTGACATTCACCATAGGTACACAGACCTCAGTACTGTACAAATGACCACAGAATGTCCAGGTTATGTCATCAAATATAACCCCTACTGTACATAACATGTGTAGCAGTCTGATATCTCACTGGCTTGTTATCAGATATGATGACACTAATGATGGTGTACAGGACATATACACCTCTTAATGCATGACATATGTACAAAGGTTGACAGAGCTGTGGCCCTCTTGTAGATCTTCCCTTTCACTCTTACTGGTACTCGTCTGTCACAAATCACTCCTGACACTCTTCTCCACCCATTCCACCCTGCCTGTACTCTCTTCTTCACCTCTCTTCCATACTCACCATTACTCTGAACTGTTGATCCCAAGTACTTAAACTCATCCACCTTTACCAACTCTACTCCCTGCATCCTCACCATTCCTCACATTTACACACATATATTCTGTTTTAGCCCTGCTGACCTTCATTCCTCTCCTCTCTAAAGTATATCTCCACCTCTCCAGGGTCTCCTCAACCCGGTCGCTACTCTCACTACATATCACAATGTCATCTGCAAACATCATAGTCCATGGGACCTCCTGTCTGATCTCATCTGTCACCTGTCCATCACCACTGCAAATAAGAAAGGGCTCAGAGCTGATTCTTGATGTAATCCCACCTCCACCTTAATCGTATCTGTCACTCCCACCGCAGTCCTCACCAATGTCACACTACCCTCGTACATATCCTGTACCACTTTTACATACTTCTCTGCCACACCCGACATCCTCATACAATACCACAACTCCTCTCTAGGCACCCTGTCATATGCTTTCTCTAAGTCCACAAAGACACAATGCAACTCCTTCTGACCTCTGTATTTCTCCAACAACACTCTCAGAGCAAATATTGCATCTGCAGTGCTGTTTCCTGGCATGAAACCATACTTCTGATCACTAATCATCACCTCCCTTCTTAACCTAGCTTCCACTACTCTTTCCTATAACTTCAAGCTGTGACTGATCAGTTTTATACCTCTGTAGTTACTGCAGCTCTGCACATCACCCTTATTCTTAAAGATAGGTACCAAAACACTTTTTCTCCACTCCTCAGGCATCCTCTGACTTTCCAAAATTTCATTAAACAATCTGTTTAAAAATTCCACTGCCATTTCACCTAAGCACCTCCATGCTTCCACTGGTATGTCATCTGGGCCAACAGCCTTTCCATTCTTCATCCTCTTCATAGCTGTCCTTACTTCCTCCTTGCTAATCTGTTTCACTTCCTGATTCACTATCCCCACATCATTCACCGTTCTTTCTCTCTCATTCTCTTCATTCATCAGCCCTTCAAAGTACTCTTTCCATCTACTCAACACACTCTCCTCACTTGTGAGTACGTTTCCCTCACTATCCTTTATCACCCTTACCTGCTGCACATCTTTCCCAGCTCTGTCTCTCTGTCTAGCCAATCGGTACAGGTCCTTTTCTCCCTCTTTAGTGTCCAATCTCTCATACAACTCTCCATATGCCTTATCCTTAGCCTTCGCCACCTCTCTCTTTGCCATGCATCTTATCTCCTTATACTCATGTCTACTTTCTTCATCTCTTTGACAATCCCACTTCTTCTTCACCAGCCTCTTCCTCTGTATACTCTCCTGTTATTCCTCATTCCACCACCAGGTCTCCTTGTCCTCCTTCCTCTGTCCAGATGTCACACCAAGCACCTTTCTAGCAGTCTCCCTTACTAGCTCTGCTGTAGTTACCCAGCTATTCGGTAACTCTTCACTGCCTCCCAGTGCCTGTCTTAACTCTTCCCTGAACTCCACCTCACAATCACCCTTTTTTAACTTCCACCATTTATGTTGCTGTGATAACCTCATACATTTACTGTTGTAACAGGGTTTGTTGCAACATATGTCCTTTGAGGGATATGAACTCAGTAACTGTCACGGCTTTCACCATCTACAGACTGCAATCCTCACACTACCTTCTGCAGTTCACGGATACATGCTCTGGGGAATCACATGAAACCAAGGGCACAACACACTGCCCAGTCTGCAGATGACCCTACAGATGAGGATTTCTCATAAACATAGAACTGACATGGCAGGTATTAAAACATGTAGGACAGCCATATCCACACACACACTGTTACACCAACATTACTCCAAATGCAGTATAGCAGCACTTGCAGTCTGTAGTCAGGTCAGGCACATCTCCCTCCTGTGTGTTGCCCTGTTTCCACAGTGTATGTTGTTAAAGGTTAATCCCCAATCCATCTGAGATGCTGTTTGCCAAACAACAGATCTATTTCCTGCTTGCAGTGAATGAAAAGGGCCAACACCAACACGATGTTCCTAGATATTGGAGTGCGTTTCCATGCAATTGGCTATGGGAATGTTACCACAGCTGTTCCACATGCAATCGGCTAGGGGAGGGCTGCAATTCGTGCAGGGCCATCAGCAGATCATGAGCATCACTTAAAATACACATGCTGCTGCATAAGCAAATCAGGTGGAGGTCTCCACATCCACTATAGAGGGAGTGAGAGAGGCAGACAGAGGCAAAGACAAGTCAGGGAGGGGTGGGAGAGTAAAATCTAAGCATGTTTCTGTCACACACCTACCAGCACAGGGTATCAAACCCCTGATGACTATGTAGTGCTATTATATTTCTATGCAGTTATTGGATGCACCACATAGGTTACATGTTGTGAAACCCTCAGAACGTATATGTGATGGTGAGTGACATCTACAACAGGGATATGGTAGCTATATGGTAGGTGTAGTACACATGCCTGTCCACATGAACAGGTGCCAGCGTCAACACAGCCACATTCTCACAGGGATACACACACATTGACACACTTGTCAGGGCCAGGAATACAACCCATCGCTAGTGAGTTTGCCACAACAAATTACTGTGCAGGTATCACGTGCACCACAGGGGTCATACAAAGGTGATATGGGCAAAGGGTATGGATAGGTGTCTGACATAAGACAGCATGCTTCAGTATGCCAGTGGGGGTTGTAGTGAGTGTGGATGTGATCATATGCATCATACAACACACACAAACACACAGGGTGCCAGTACTAACATGCATGGGTGCATTTCTGCATGGGTGTGTGGTGCAGACTTTGCCAGATGGCTATACAAGGCTAAGTGATGGGTATACTTTGGCATCAGGCCACATGACAATGGTCAGAATTGTGGCTCAGGGCTGTAGTTTCTGCATTTGCCCACACTATTGTGGGTGACTATTGTTTGTGGCCAATGCTGTGCATCACTTGCCATGTATGTGTTCCTTAGTCCATGATATGGATGATGTCTGGGATGTGCACACCTTCCACATGCATGTACAGTGACATGTGGAACTGTAGCTGGGGTGTCTGACCCATGTTGTGTACACAGATTATCATCAGATGTGCCAGTCTTGGCCACCTGTGGTGGGAACTGATAATGGAACACAGGTTTATCCTGCACCTACATTGATAGCATGCTAACGGCATTCCCTGGTGTCAGTGGCATCTGTCCATACAGAGCATGTTTTCTGGCATGGTATGTCCTTTGTGGGCCACTTGTGATGGAACCATAGGTGTTGCAAGTTTCCACTAGGGAACATGGGGAAAGTGCACTGTCTGCATTCACATGCCTATTGGATAGATGGACAGGGTTCCATGCCCTCTGTAGCCCACTGCAATCACTCCATAGTTACTATCATTGGCCAATATACAGTGTACTACCCACATATATATATTTTGCCTAGGCATGTGTGTGTGTGTGTGTGTGTGTGTGTGTGTGTGTGTGTGTGTGTGTGTGTGTGTGTGTGTGTGTATGAGACATGGGTTGAGAGTGTGCTCTGGGTAATACTGGGGTTGTTAACTGTGATTGCCTGGCCTTGATGTCACATATGGGTATGGATTTGCACCCCATCCTCTCGGCTATTTCACATCTTTTATCCTTGTACGGTGGACTTTGTGATATGTACTAGGGCCACCATATAAGAAATTTGCAAAACCCACTCCACATTGGGCCCAGGTATCACACACTCACACTCACCTCCACACAGGATACGTGTTACACACACACACACACACACACACACACACACACACACACACACACACACACACACACCTGTCATGTCTGGGAGTAGAACCCCTACCTACAGCACTAGGCAGTTATAGTATGCGCCACGGAGATTACTGGAGTACTTCTTCCCCAAAGGTGTATATCACATTGGATGACATCAGCAGGATTGGCAAAGTAAGACATTTGAATTGTAGTGAGTGTGGCTAGGCTAAAATGCATTGCTCCCTAGACAGACAGTGACACACACACACAAAACATCCACAGCCAACATGTGTGGGTATAGAACCCTATATCACACTACAGCATTGAGCTGTTATAGGGCACACCACATGTATTACTGGAGAACTCCTCCCCCAAAGGTGTATTTCCCAATGAATGACATCAGCAGGATTGCCAAAGTAGGGTATTTGAAGTGTACTGAGTGTGACTAGCCTAAAATGCATTGCTTCCTACATAGAAACACACACAAAGCATCCATAATTGACATGTGTGAGTATAGAACCCCTAACAGAGGTCTATATCATATTACAGCATGGAGCTGTTATAGGACACAGCATGTGGATTACTGGAGAACTCCTTCCCCAAAGGTGTATTTCACAATGAATGACATTAGCAGGATTGCCAAAGTAGGGCATCTGAAATGTACTGAGTGTGACTAGCCTAAAATACATTGCTCCCTACACAGACAGTGGAACACACACAAAACATCCACAACCAACATGTGTGGATACAGAACCCCTAACAGAGGTCTATACCACACAATAGCATAGGACTGTTATAGGACACAACACGAAGATTACTGGAGAATTCTTTCCCCAAAGGTGTATTTCACAATGAATGACAACAGCAGGATCGCCAATGTAGAGGATATGAAATGTTCTGAGTGTGACTAGCCGGAAATTCATTGCTCCCTACACAGACATTGAAACACACACAAAACATGCAGAACTGCCATGAGTGGGAATAAAACCTACCAGAGTTCTATATCACACTACAGCAGTATGTAGTTACAGGACATGCTACAGAGATTAATGGACTATGTTCTTCACAGAGGTGTATTTCTAGGTGGATGACATCAGCAGCCTTGCCAAAGATGAGCATTTGAATTGCAGGGAGTGTGGCTACCCTAAAAAGCATCATTCTCCACACAGACACTCACCATGTCTGGGATTAGTACAGCTACCTAACTAATTTATCACACTACAGCAGTTACAGGACACACTACAGATTCCTGGAAATGTATTGCTAGGTGTATGACATCAACAGCCTTGCCAAAGATGAGAATTTGAATTGTAGGGAGTGTGTCTACCCTAAAAAGCATTGCTCTTTATAAAGACAGACACACTTGCCAATGCTGGATTAGAACAGCTTCCTAACTAAACTGCCACACTACACAGTTACAGGCCACACTACAGAGATTAATGTGCTATAGATTCCCAGAGGTGTAATTCTAGGTTGCTGACATCAGTAGCCTTGGCAAAGGTGAGCATTTGAATTGTAGGGAGTGCAACTATCCTAAAAAGCATTGCTCTCTACATAGGCAGACAGACACACACACTTGTCAAGTCTGGGATCAGAAGAGCTACCCGACTAATTTATCACACTACAGCAGGACGCAGTTACAGGACATGCTACAGAGATTACAGGTCTATAGTTTCCCAGTGGTGTATTTCTAGGTGGATGACATCAGCAGCCTTGCCAAAGATGAGCACTTGAATTGTAGGGAGTGTGACTACCCTAAAAAGCATTGCTTTTTTGACAGACACACACACACACACACACACACACTTGCCAAGTTTGTGATTAGAACAGCTATCTAATTAATTTATCACACTACAGCAGTACGCAGTTACAGGATGCACTACAGAAACTAGTGGACTACAGCTTCCCAGAAGTCTATTTTTAGGTGGATGACATCAGCAGCTTTGGCAAAAATGAGCATTTGAATTGTAGGGAGTGTGACTACCCTAAAAAGCAAAGTCAGACAGGCACACACACACTTGCCAAGTCTTGGATTAGAAGAGCTACCTGACTACTTTATCACACTACAGCAGTATGCAGTTACAGGACATGCTACAGAGATTACTGGGCTGCATCCTTCCCAGAGGTGTATTACTAGACGGATGACATCAGCAGCCTTGCCAAAGTTGAGCATTTGAATTGTAGGCAGTGTGACTACCCTAAACAGCATTGCTGTCTACACAGACAGACACACACAGTTGCCATGTCTGCAATTTGAAATCCTGCCTAACTATTTTATCACACTACAGCAGTAAAAAGTTATGGCACACGCCACAGAGATTACTAGGCTACACCTCTCCCAAGAGTGTATTTCACAGTGGATGACCTTAGCAAGCTTGTCATAGTAGGGCTATGGGTAGGGCAGTGTGTGTGCATGGGCCAAAACCCATTCATCTAGAGGCTGACACGTCACATGCAGGCACACACAGGGTCATATTTCACAGGTACGTGTATACAGCTGCTAGATGACTACTTCCTTGTACAGTCATGTTTCACAGCTGGCACACGCACCAATAGTCTATAATGCTGACAGATACTGGTGTCTAGTATCTGCAGTGAGTGACATCTGAACTTCATGTGGTTGGGGCCCTTTGGCTGTGTGCTGGGTGAGACAGGCCTGGATGGCTCCTTTTCACAGTCACCCTCTTTCACACATCTATGTACATCTACATTTGGCTTATTATAGTGTTTTGTCCTTACATATATGTCTGTATTTCTATTCACTGTGTGTGCAAGGCATGCATGGTGCATACTGATGAGTGTCTGCACTAACAACTGCAACTGCCAAATATGTCTGGTCTACTGGTATTTGCAGACATGGCCTTCATGTTTAAGTGTGTGAGCATGCCCAGTATGGCCTTCTGTATTTAATGTGTGGATCGAGTCCAAGTAGTTTGTCCTACAGTGCTGACATTGGTTTTGTACACCAACAGGTAGCATGCTGTTTCTGCAGGGTATCCATCAAGCATTTGGCATTGATTGTTCCTACATTTCTGCATAGGATGTGGAGGGGGCTCAGATGACTATTACTACATTTCTACACAGGATGGGAGGGCACACCTGACTGTTATTACATTACTACATGGGGGGTACACCTGTCTATTTCTACATTTCTACACAGGGCTTGGGGGCACACCTGACTGTTATTACATTACTACATGGGGGGCACCTGTCTATTTATACAGTTCTACACAGGATTGGGGGGGGCACACCTGACTGTTATTACATTACTATGTAGGATTTGGGGGGCACACCTGACACTTGTACACATTTGCTATGACTGCACTAGTATGTCAGGTACTCCATTTCATTCTGTATTGTTAACTATCATGCTGACTAGAGGCATACCAGTGTACTACAGATCGTGGCTTTGGTTGCCCTACATGTTATTGTCTGACTTCCTACCCTTCAGAACTAACATCCCACTGCTTGCCCTGCTGTAGTCTGTCTGTGTAGGCCTGGGGGGGGGGTAACCATAGCCATCATTCAGGGGCCATAGCACAGGCTCTGTTTGGTTTTGTCTACACCTGTCCTGCTGGCTGAGACTTTTGTTGGGTATGTGAACTGCCCTGACTGGCATGTGTGGGTCATATGGACACACATGTCACTCAGCACATTTCCTGCAGTGGATTTTGTCACCCTGTGTAATACTGGCTACTATGGTGACTCCAGTATGTGTTACAGATGTCAAGGTGCCATTATGGGTGTCTACTGTCTGCTGCCATAACATTTAGCCACCCAATTCCCTTGCATACTCACATCCATACCATAGATACAGGTAACAACACATTCTACGCCATTTGGCAATTGGTAGGTTGATTGACTTACCTTGAGGGTATGCCAGACTTGCAGATGGTGCTGGAGGGCTGCCTATGTTGGATGCACATAGTACATTCCCTATACATGGTTGAGCACAGGTAATGTCATATTTGGCATCTCTTTTACTGTATGTGCCAGTCAGAGAGAGGTGTAATTCCCTGGTCCCTACTGTATCAGTGTATGTGCTATGCATTGTCTCTTTGCTGCAGCCTCAGCATACTGGGCACACCTGCATTTGCCTTTGGGGCAGGCTCAGGTTGTTCCTCCTCTGAGTCACTCTGTGCCTGTGCAGGCCTTGGCATTGGTGGGGCGCTGTGTGGCCCTGCCCCATGCTGTTCCTGCTGCAGCTGTTTCCGCAGGATCATATTGTGTAGCATAGCACATACCATAACAATTTGGGTACATGTAGCTGGTGAGTACTGCAAGTCTCCACCGGATGTGTCCGGACACCGGAACCATGACCTGAGCATCTGAAACACATGCTCTATTATAAGTCTAGTTTGTGCGTGTGCCTCATTATGGCATTCTTGTTCAATTGTGTGTGCATTTCTGATGGGTGTCATCAGCCACGGCTCCAGTGTGTAACCAGCATCCCCCACTAGGTGACCGTAGGGGATGTCCCCATTGGCAAATCTCTGGTAAAGCTGCGTCAGATGCCATATGTGGGAATCATCATAGCTTCTAAGGCAGCCAGCGCACATATTTATTATAATGCCCTGGGCATCACATACGACCTGGAAGTTGATGGAGGGGATGCCCCCGCGGATGATGTAGGCCCTACCCTGATCACCGGGTGGTGCTTTGATGCATATGTTTGTGCAGTCTATAGCACCCACTACCTCAGGGTATTTTGCTATTTGGTGGAAGAGACGCATATTGCTGGCCAACACCTCACAGGTGTTGAGGAAATATATGTGCTCACTGGCATGTGCTGACATGGCATCCAGAAACTGGTGGAATACTCTGGATGCTGATGCCTGTGAGATCCCCATGATATCCCCAGCTGAGCTTTGGGAGGGACCTGTGGCTAGTATTCCTAGGCCTACACATACCTTGGTATCCACTGGGATGGGTTCCCCTCAGTCAGTTTGGTGTGTCAGGTGTAGCCAGCACAGCTCAACAATTTGCTGTAGGAGGTCTCTGTCCAACCTATATTGCTCCACTATCTCCAGCTCATGTAGCCCCTGGTAGTTTACCCTGGGTCTGTACACTCTTCTCCATTTCCTCACTGTGGGTTGATCTGCAGCATTTACATCCTCACCACCCTCAGCCTCTTGCACCTGTTGTTCTTTGTTGCCTGCAGCCCTTCTCATTTTGTAGGTTTGTTTGTTAAAATTTCCCCATTTGTACACACTGGTGGTGTAGAGTGTGGGAAAACCAGAGGGAAGGTGTTTACTTAGTTTATAGCAGTGTTCTGAGCTGGGCTGATCTGCTGCCTGTGTAATTGGCTGATTCTGATACATTTCACCTGCCAGCTAAGCTAGTTCGCCTTGATTAACTTCCTACTGCTGTTTTCCCTTCTCATTGCCTTCCTGTTTAAGCCCAGGGGCATGCCACACAAACAGAGTGCTCAAATGTGCACACTGCTGCTATTTCCTGGTTTAACTTCTTTTTTCTTATTGTAAAACCCGGTGAGCAGCACGCACACCCACTTAGGCTTTGTAAAGAGTGCTAAGCAGGTTTAGACACAGCCCCAATCGGTAAATTTTTTACCCCCCCCCCCGATCCTGTTTGTGTGCTGCTGCTCTACTCTTAAACAGCTGAGATCAGCTAAAAAAAAAGTTGATTTCTGTATTTTTTTTTTTTTGTTTTAAATGCCAATGGCCTTATATTTGGCCATTGGCATGCTTACTACATGATATGCAGCCTTTATTTGGGGCTGTCACAGCTCCATTTTGGATTTTGCAGAAATGTACTCGGTACTAACCGAGTACATTTCTGCAGATAGCACTAGTCTTGCACAGACTGTTGCAAGCTTCCTGGATTGCAAAATCACCTCATTTGCATAGTTTTCTCCTGCAAATGGGGTAATTTGCATACCAGGGCTTAGTCCTTGCAGGATTAGTGCAGGAGCGCTCGTGCACACCCCTGCAGGCTGTTCCTGGATCGTACGGGAGACATATTGCCTGCTCAAGCTCCTGCACCTATCTTGCAATCCGTGCAAGTTTTTGAGAAGCCAGGGGATTATATACTACACTGTTCAGATATGGTGTATGTTAATTGCATACCGTTGTTTGTGGACTGGATTAGAATATGAGTGATAACAGAACACTTCAAAAGAAAGTACTGGAAATCAATTTGCCAGCTAAAAGTGAATAAAAATAATAGTGCATCCTTATTACTTATGCTGATACTGGCAACAGCTCTGAGACAAAGAAGGAGACTTTTTCAATTTAACAAAGAATACGGGGTCTTTGCCAGTACAGAAATCGGTAAACAAAATAATTTATAGTCTCTTTACATCATCTCACCTATAAAAACTGGAAATATATTAGGAAAAGATGAAAATTGTGAATTAACCACTTATGATAAAATAAAATATATACACCAAGAGAAAATGTGGCTATTTAAAATGAAAATCAACAGTTGCAATAGAGAAGTCAGTAATGTAAATAAAATAAGTGACAAGGTGTTAGCTTTCTGCTTAAGCAAGGATACAAGAAAAAAGACATGATTCTAGTAATGATACAGAAGAAGTATGTACACATCCTACTCAGGATTTGACCGGAAGAAAAAAAATCATGCCACATGTGAATACTCTTTTGAATTTTAAGATGGCCATGTTGTTAGGAAATTTTAAAAGGTGAATTAAAGATGAACATGGTCAGTTTTAACAGAGTGAGACAGTGATCAGTGCACATCTACTCTACTGAGATTGAATGAGATAATTATGTTTAAATATGAGGGATCAAATAATGTTCAAGCTTTATGGGGGCTAGAAGATGTTAAATCAGGAAAGCATACAACAGATTGCAGGGATGCTTAAACTTAATCAGAATATATTACCTTGGTATAAACAGAAGGTATAACAAGGATGCAGAATAGGAAGACAAGTAACATGGGTGCAATGAATGTAATGAGCTATCTTTGTAGAAGTGAGGACACCAGAGAAATTAACTGGGAAGAGCAACAGAGTTTTAAGAGGTAAAAAACAAGCTGTAGTGCCAGCTGTATAGTTTATAGGGATGAAACCTTGACTTTTTCTGTAGACAGCCCAGATTTGAGTACTGGCCCAGGGAGTCAAGGAGGCTGCATGGGGGAAGGGGAAACTGAATGGCAAGTGTAGTGCCATGGTTAGTTCATTGTTAGGACTGGGAGTGTTTACCTTTGCACATGTAGCATATAGTAGCACAGACTAGGGACTGCATATATGGAAGCACACATGATCCCTATATTACACACACTTTGTAAACATCACAGTTGCAATATGCATACGTAGGTGTATATTCAAGATAGTCTAGCTGCAGCCTTAGTGGATGGAAACACTGATGTGAACATATGACTGTCACACTTGAGGGGTGTCTGTGGCTTGGGGGAGATCTCATACTGAGGGAGAACAAATGAGTCTGTTTCATGACCAAGATGAAATCTTGACAGCCCCTGGGTTGGGGAGCCATCAGAAATGATAAACTGTAGAGGAAGTGAAGTTACAAAATAAAGACAGAATGATTGATCATGAAAAAAGTCAGAATTCTACAAAGAAAAGGGGTAAAAACAGAAACTGAAGCTAGAAGGCAAAGATGATAAATGCATTAAAAGGACAGATTAAGTTATCATAGAAAGGAAAAACATGAAAAATGAGACCACATTCAGTAGATGGTAACAGACAAAAATACAGTTCTAAGAATAGACAGGATAATAGCTATTCTTGAACAAAAATATCCTGAGAATATGAGAACATTGGATTTTAACTAGATTTTTGAGACAGAGCTTATAGGAAGCATTTATGGACATTTACTACAGAAGAGAAACAAATGTACACATACACATGCATGCAGACATTCACTTGCACATTCACACCCCCCCCCACACACACACACACACATGTGCACACCTGTACACACAAACAAGCACACATGCACATAAACAAATATACACACATTGTGGAATATAAGAATACAGCAGAGAGCATAAGTCGTATACTTTAATGTTTTTGTATAAATTACAAACTGAAAAAAACTTCCCAAAAAATTCATACTGAAAAACAAAATATGCTAAAATACCTTTAGTTGTAGTCCCATAGAGAAGAGGCACAGTCTGTTTTAACATGCCTCTCTGAGCTTCTTTGTATCTAGTAGCTCTGAATTGGCTACCTTCATCTTTCCTTTTTGTAAACCACTAATTGAGTTGATTGGCTTTCTTAGCAAATAAACAAACTAGTGTCGTGATAATTTTCCTATTATACCAAGAATCATGCCTTGCATGAAAACACATTTATTTATATTATACTTTTTAAAGAAACAGCTTTATTCACATTATCACACTAACAGCTCTAAGTGTAATAATTACATCAATGATATTTAAGTTCTTTTATGGCAGTTTTAGCTCCTTTTGACATATCCCTTGGCAAAAATCAACACAATGTGCTTTATTCACTCCACAAGCTTGAAACCCTCCATTTCAGGACTACTAGGTGGGCTGTGAGCACTGCAAAAGCCATTTGAGTTGTGACAGGATAAGCCTCGTCTGTGCTCTAATGGAATTATAAAATATTGTAAGGAGATTACTCATCTACATGGCTTTTTATTACTACTTTGCTGTTGATTTTACCACATCAGAGTGACATGGCCTATCTCCAGTGTGAAATGCTGCCTCCAGTGTGAACTGTTATCACCACTGTGAACTCTTCCAGCCGAGAATGTAATTATTTTAGTGAAAATGGTGTCTACTCAATCACCAAACATTCCTCTCAGTAGTGGAGTACTTGTTTTTTGTTACCGTAATGGACGTGTCTCAGGAAACATAGGGTGCTTGTGTCCATCAAAGACCTGTAAGAGCACTTCCCCTTGATATGCTACTAAGACAGCAGTATAAACTAGAAAAAGGTCAGATAAAATCCAATAATGCAAGGACAGGCTGTCAACACAATATTTTCTTTAACTGCTTGCAAGCAGTGTTTGTACCTATTGTCCACTGGTCAGTAAACAGCTCTTTAGGGATAACCCTTCTGAAGAATAACAGTATCACCTCTCTGGTAATAGAAATTTTTGTATCATAATACATTCTTACAATTATGCTGTGATACCTCTTGCAAGAGTTTACTAGTTGGCCCAAATATCCACATCAATACATTCAAATGGGTCCTTTATAAAAGGTATTGAGATGGGCTCATTAATCCAGGATGGAGTGCAGGTTTCTGGCCTTCGGTACATAAAGCATAGGAATATTCTCTCTCTTTCATTATGTCTGGCCTGAAAAAGTTAGTACCCCTGTCTTCATTTTATCCTCCCCCAAGTGACTTTCTAATACTTGACAATGGTATAGCATCATTACTGGTGTCCTATAAGGTGTTGGCACTAGCAAATAATGTAGGATTTCCTACCTGTACTTACTTGTTATAAAAGGTTATCTTTTAACTCCACATAGGGATATGAAGTAATGAGGGCATCCTGTTCAGTGTTCTCTCATACAACCTTGCTTATATTCTCATACCCTACTTAAAGTATCATCCCATTGTGCTCATTTAAAGTTTAGGTGGCTCATCTTTAAGTCCAACTAACCTAAGATTATTTCTTTACTAGCTTATAATGGAAGGTATAGCTTCCTCTCCACAAAACACTGATACTGAAGCATCTTCTATACCTTATCCTGCAAAGTGTTGTTTTAGACAAAATAAACTTCTTATTTAATGCCTTTGAAATCTGTAGAAGCCTGTTAGGATTTTTTCTTCTTTAGGCTGGTATTCCCCTTTCTTAGTGTCTGCACCACTCTCTCACTTTATTTTCTTTCTCCAGATTGTTTGCCATCTACAAAGTTTATTTCAGAATGAAAGTATTTTCAGTTTTATTTTTTTTCCTTACCCACAGATACCAGAGTCTGTCTTTACTTGATTTTGCACTAAGAAATATATTCAGAACTCTGCATTTTCCTTCACATCTCAGTTTTTGCACTTGGTACTATTTCTTTGATTTGGGGACCCTCACATGAGTACCAAACCTCTTCTAGATTTGTAATTCTTGTTTAAAATGTAACATGTCTTAGATGCCTTTGCATAGACTGGTAATGTATCGGATCCATTTTTATTGAGAAACCACAACCATATTCTAGCCTCGTTTGTAGGCTCTGTGCTAACTCCCTTCTCCTGGTTAGATTCTGGAATTCTACATGATTGTCAGTGTTTTGCTCCACTCCAAACTAGATACTGATTGAGCATATCAAGGTGTTACTTTATAACTTTCGTAAGTGCATCAGCTTACTACTGTGGAGTGATGGATTCTCCCTCCTCACAGATTCTGTCCAGTCATTTAAAATGGGGAAATGTTTTCATATTACATCACCATGAGTTATGTCAGTGGTTATAGCAACAGAATTTAAAATGTATTAGGGGATATTCCTGTGTATTCCAGAGAATACATATTACCTCCCACTTTTATTTGTTACTAATCTTATGCTTACATACCAGGGGACCCTTGTTAAGAGTAATTATTCTGCCAAAGCCTAGCAAGGCTTGAGCATGTCTTCATTGCAGAAATATAATCATCGATGTAGACACCATTTCTGGCATTTACTGTGCATAAGTAAATTGCAGGTGTTATGGTTTTCAGTATAATATTTCATAACTATGTCTATATCTTTCCAAAATTATCTTATCAGGTTGTCTGCCTTAAATGTATATATTCATTCTAATATTAAAAATATACATTTTTCATTACCATAGTCGACTTCAAATATTGCATATATGCCTGACTTTACTTTAAAGTGTAATTTCATGTTATATTTTACCTTAAGAATTGTTATTAAACCAGCATTTGGAGCTCTTTTATTTCCCTTGAACAAAAAAGAAAGAAAAAAACAAAAGAAAGAAAGAAAGAAAGAAAGAAAGAAAGAAAGAAAAAAAAATCCAAATTACCATATGACTTTTTCCTCTTCTCTTTTGTTAGGTGGTTTCATTAATTTCTGTTTCCCTCCTTTTCTTTAGTCACTTTTTCTTCTATTCTATGCCATTTCATTCTCAGACTTTTCTCAATGTTCTAGTTCCTTGAAAATCTCTTTTTCAGTCTCAATTCCCCTATCACTTTTCTCAGGGATTTTATGTTAAGGTTCTTTCGTTCTGTCATCATCTCCCCTCCTTTTCGTTGACTCACTGTGCGGTTTTTGATTTATCGCACTAATGTTAACTGTTTCTTACTTCAGTCAGGCAAAGTTCATACCTATTTTTGAAGTTAATGACTTTCTTGTGTCACCTTCCCCCATCAATCCT
The DNA here is from genome assembly GCF_019279795.1 of Protopterus annectens. NCBI lineage: Eukaryota > Metazoa > Chordata > Ceratodontiformes > Protopteridae > Protopterus > Protopterus annectens. Next base: position 140,884,440 of record NC_056733.1, on the reverse strand, counting down.
GTATTGTGTACATCCACAAAAACATCTGGAGGGTATCTGCAGTTCTCTCCGCTGGCATCACCAACAAGACACCTTTTCTCCTTCTGTGCTCCTAAGTCTGGTAGTCCCAATGGTGGAGACATGGCTTCAGTTGTCTTGCTTTCTTTAGTCTCTTCTCAGTCTTCTTCCATTGTGACGTAACTTTTTTTTAAATTTCCAATTTCCATTTATTTTTGTAACTCCCCTTTTCTTATCTTTCCTGGCTTTCAATATAGCAGACTGATTATTCTGGAAAATGTTTTTCTACCTATGTTTACTTTCCTTTGCTCCGGACCTGTTATCTTCCCAGTTTCCTTACATGTCTCATGTATTGCCCTTCTCCTTTTTCAGTAGCTCCAGTCACATGACTTGATTTAGTTATTTCATTTTAGGTTCTTCTAGTCCTTCTTTCTTTGGCTGTCAGTCCTTTCCTTTTATCAATCAATTTCCTATATTCCACTTTTATACCTCTTTCCCATACCACCCTATATTTTTCTGGATTGTTTCATACATTCTTCTATCATTTTCAAATCTTTTAATTCTTTTCATTGTTTTTTTACCTCTTCTTTGTGTTTTCTTCTATTTATTTTTGCCTTCTCTCTCAGGTTTTCACCCAGTCGTGTATATTATATGCCAGGCAGTACCCCCCAGGATAGGAACCCTCACCAATCTGCTTCCATTCCTGGCTACATTAATTTTGCCCCTACTGTGAAGTTCTGTGCTTCATATAACTAATTTGTAGTCACCAGGCATAACTTCTCTGTGTGCATTCTAGTTGACACTAACATGGTTATTTATGCCAGACCACTGAAGATAACAACCATTTACATTCATATACAGCCGAACATCTGAGGCACTCATAATGCACTGCTAAAACAAACCACTGAAATTTGTAAAAACTTTTCAAATAAACACACCTATGCAAGATTTATATCATAGTAACAGTTTCATCTTCCTTTACTTGTAAGAGTGCATCCTGAAATAGCAAGATTAAACATATTAAAAAGGGAATGTACATATACTAAAACTGAGATGGTTGTATCTCAAGGGTTTTCCCTTTTTTAACAAGGTGTGGCAGTCTTGGAATTAGTACATATAAGTAGCAAGGCTGTGAGGGGCTGGGGGCGGAGGGACTGGGCTGCTTTCACAAAATAACTTTAAATGAGAACAGCAACAGTTGACATTCACTGTTTGCCTTTAGTTTTTATTTATTTATTTATTTTCATAATTCTGGGACTTGCAATTATGAGTTTCAGAATTACAATCGATATTCTTACAACATGTACAAATGATATGCCCTGTCTAGAATTATTTAGAAATCATAAAGTAAATATCCATACATTTTATATAGTTGTGAAGTTTTAGTTGCACCAATAAAATGGACAGTTTTCAAGTTGCTTTCCATACTTGCACTTCCTACCAAAAGTCACAGAAAACTAAAATGGATCTAGAGAAGTACTGGCCTTGGTTTTGATTGCTTTACCATGGTCCTGTCACCTCAGCAGTCTCTGCTGCAGAGAAGAAAAGTCCACACCAGTTCTTTAACAATAAACAGAGGAAGCAGGCACCCCTTAACTCCACTGCATTTTTGAAAAGAATACAGGAGGAGCCCCCCTTACTTAGGGAATACATACAAAAGACTACAGAGTAAAGTTTTTAGCAGAGCTGAGCATGTGCATGAATCAGAGCCTTCTGTGACTCACAGGTACATAATCCACTAGTCTAGCCAATTTCCCTTTTGGTGCTTGAATTAAACTACCCTACTTGTTGTTAGACTGGCCATACCCATCATATAGTCAATAGTTATATATTACCCCTAATGAAATAATTAGAATCATACTATAGATAATCTGAGGGAACCTATGCATGAGATAAAGCATTTAAAAGATGTCTCTGTTCATAATTAGTACAGGGGTAAAATGCCAGGGGAGCCTGCAGGATTATTTGCAGGGTGGTGCAAACACAGAACCCCCCTACTCACCTACCCCCACACCCCACGTACCCATTCCAGTGTCCCATTACTTGGCTATTTCTCCCCAGTTGCCATAAATACTGTTCAAAACTCTCAGTGTGCATACTGTTTTTTGCTTTACTTCTACAACGATTACAGATATTTCAATTTAATTTAAAAAAATTATTTCAAATTTTATAACACAAACATTGGTAGACATTTGCTAAACAAAGTGATAGTCTTACAATGAAAACAGACTTGGCATCAAAACTTCTCTACCTTTGAAACTCACATTAACTGAAACAGCATTGAAACCCACATTCAAAGAAACTACATCCAGCGAGTGGCAGGTGAAGTTTACCTTTGGGCTGTTTTCAAATCATTGGCCCCTTGCACACATTTTAGGACCATGGAAAAGTTAAAATCAGGAAGGTGAATCAATTATAATATATAATAATTGAATATCCCTTGTATAATAAACCATCACTTGATAGAGTGTGTTTTAAATGTATAGTTTTGAACATTCTGCCAGTAAGCAGTGAAAAAAACGTATGAACCAATAATGACAAACTGCCCAATTCAAAACATTTCAACCATAAAAGGCAACTCAAACTTCTGTCATTATAATCCATCAATATGAGTCAATATGCACAATCTCTGCAGAAGTAAAAGTCATCTGAAAAAATCCACATTAAACAGATCTGAAACTAATGAAGAGATTGTTGCTAAAACAGCTTTATATTTCAGTGGTTCATCTACAAATTCCATGCCTGCTGCCCTTGAAGAATAGATTGCCTATGTTACAATAAAAAATGGTAAGCTGCTATATTACAAAAGGAGGACATACTCAGGTTCTGCAGCACCCCACCCCCTTAAAGTACAAACCTGCATGCTGTGGGAGTAGAACCTATAGCCCTCTGCATCAAGATGCAAGAATGCTACATGCTGTGCTGCTAACACTGCTTTACAAGTCTATATATTTGCTGAACAAAACAGCTGTACATTTTAAGCAGACAGCATGAGCAGCATTAAACTTCTCTTCCCTTGAAGCTCAATTCCTTGAAAATGCACTTGAAAATAAATTCCACCTACTAACTCTAACTAGGGTGTTTCACTCTTTCTTACACACACACACACACACACACACACACACACACACACACACACACACACACACACACACACACACACACACACACCTCCTTAGAAAGTTGTTAGAACAAGTTTTGCATTAGTACGCACTTTCTGAAAGATATGAAGTCAAAAGTTCAAATATCTGCCATTATTTTTTGACTTCAGTCCTCAATGATTTGCTAGAAAAACACAATTTTATGAGAAACAAACCGAAAATATAAGACAAAAATCTGATAATTGTGAGCCGAGGTATGAACCCCCCTTACTCACACTCCTACCTTTCTTTTACATACATATGCATGCACACACACACACACACACACACACACACACACACACACACACACACACACACACACACACACACACACACACACACACACACACACCCCAGTGGCAGATCTCGGAATTTTCAGAAGTGTGGGGGCGCAGTATAGAATGGAGACATTTGGAGTGTGTGGAAAGTAGACAAACAGGGGTGGGGGCTGTAGAAAGAGGACCACCTAGAGCTGCTTTGACAGTAGGTATGAAAAGACAGCAATGTACATTCAGCTGTACACCCTAGTAGTGCACCTGTGATAGTGGAAGTAGGTAAGACATGCCTGGCAGCGATGTCTGGTCATCTATGCCCAACTTTTTCATGGTGGCATGGCTTACATATGCATTATAATAATCTAGCAAATAGTGCCGTTGAAGATGATGTGACCAGAGCAAGTATTGATAATGTAGGCATTGTAGTCTGGTAACGCCAAATATCCTATTAACTGGTGATTCCACTGTCTGCTAAATAGGTGTGTCATATCAGTAAAATAACCCCACTAAACAAAGGTAAATAAATAAAATACTACATTTTTTGATGCTGAAAGTGGAATCTTTCCACCAGAACAAAGCCAGTGAAAACAGATGAATTATTAGAAGTAACAGATCCAGAGTAACTAATAACCATGTTTCTTCAACTTCCTGAAATACAATCAAGGCTAGATTCCATGTAGATATTACAGTTAAATAAATATTACATTCAGAAAGAGTTCACTTTTCTAGACAGAATAAATATCTAATGCTTATCTGATAGACTAATAACCAATAACTATTTCACAAACACATTACTTGCACTGTAGAACCTACACACACACACACACACACACACACACACACACACACACACACACTCACAAAAAATAAATACAACTAAATTACTTTCAAATAACTATTTGGGAGACCAAATTCATAATGAGCCTAAGCAGAATGGGACTATGCACATGGGTGTTTTATGCCATGCTGCTGCCCCCCCCCTCCCCACAAGTATTGCTTATCTAGCAAAATAAGCAAAGAAACTACATACTAATCATCATAAGGTCAGCAAACTGCTGCACAGACCAGTGATACAATGCACTATAATATACACACAAAAATATTTTGCTACCAAGCCATTTTAATGAGGAGCACTCCCTCCCCACCTTAAGAAGTTCCACAATTTCCCTAAAATAAATACATGCATACATACATACATACATAAATAAATATGTTGGTACTGCCACCCTCTATCTTCCCAGAATATAACACCTTCATCTTACTATTGTTACATTTCTTATCATAAGGGACAGTCAGATTGATTTTTATGACTGGGCACACGAACTATGAAAGGACCATATTTTATATATATATATATATATATATGTATATAAGATCATAGTATATATTTCTAAGCAAACAGACAAACTGTGAAAGGAAATTATATTTTTTCACAGTAAAACTACAAAAAATGCATACAAAACATATATATATATATATATATATATATATATATATATATATATATATATATATATATATATATATATATATATATATATATATATACATATATATATATATAGACATGCATCTCCTACACACACCTATGAGAACCTCACTTGGAAAGAATGAAGGACATTAAACTGAGTAGCTTAAAAGAGAAGGGGCATCAGCTAATGAAAGCATGCTTCTGTCTTGTAGCTGCTACAGTTACTGTTTACTGTTTATGGTGGAGTTTTACACAGGCAACAGAAGCAAAGACACACTAAGACAACAAAAGCCAACAGAAAAATAAGCACATAAAAACACCAACTGCTACATCTAAAATGTAAAGAGGCCCTTCTGACACCAGAAATACTTAAAAGGAAATAACAGCATTACGCAAAAGTGCATAAATGGAAGAATAATGCAATCAACTGTCGGCAAGAATCTTCTTCTTCTTCTTTCGGCTGCTCCCATTAGGGGTTGCCACAGCAGATCAACTGTTTGCATTTCTTCCTGTCCTCTGCATCTTGCTCTGTCACACCAACCACCTGCATGTCCTCTCTCACCACATCAATAAACCTTATCTTAGGCCTCCCTCTTTTCCTGCTACCTGGCAGCTTCATCCTTAGCATCTTTTTCCCAATATACTCTGCATCCCTCCTCAGCACATGTCCAAACCAACATAATCTTGCCTCTCTGGCTTTGTCTCCAAACCTTCCAACCTGGGCTGAGCCTCTAATATACTTATTCCTAATCCTGTCCATCTTCGTCACACCCAGTGCAAATCTTAACATCTTCAACTCTGCCACGTCAAGCTCTGACTCCTGCCTTTTTGTCAATGCCACTGTCTCCAACCCATATAACATAGCTGGTCTCACTACCCTCTTGTAGACCTTCCCTTTCACTCTTACTGGTACTCGTCTGTCACAAATCACTCCTGACACTCTTCTCCACCCACTCCATCCTGCCTGTACCCTTTTCTTCACCTCTCCTCCACACTCACCATTACTCTGAGCTGCTGATTCCAAGTACTTAAACTCATCCACCTTCGCCACCTCTACTCCCTGCATCCTCACCATTCCTCTAACCTCCCTCTCATTCACACACATATATTCTGTCTTAGTCCTGCTGACCTTCATTCCTCTTCTCTCTAGAGCATATCTCCACCTCTTCAGGGTCTCCTCCACCTGTTCCCTACTCTCAGTACAGATCACAATGTCATCTGCAAACATCATTGTCCACGGGGACTCCTGTCTGAGCTTGTCTGTCAATCTGTCCATCACCATTGCAAATAAGAAAGGGCTCAGAGCTGATCCTTGATGTAACCCCACCTCCACCTTAAAAGCAACCATCAATCTCACCGCAGACCTCACCGCTGTCACACTAGCCTCGTACGTATCTATACCTCTCTTACATACTTCTCTGACACTCCTGACTTCCTCATACAATACCACAACTCTTCTCTAGGCACCCTGTCATATGCTTTCTCTAAATCCACAAAGACACAATGCAACTCCTTCTGAACTTCTCTGTACTTCTCCATCAACACTCTCAGAGCAAACATTGCATCTGTAGTGCTCTTTCCTGGCATGAAACCATACTGCTGATCACTAATCATCACCTCCCTTCTTAACCTAGCTTCCACTACTCTTTCCCATAACTTCATGCTGTGTCTGATCAGTTTACTCCATCTGTAGTTACTACAGCTCTGCACATCACCCTTATTCTTAAAAATCGGTACCAAAACACTTTTTCTACATTCCTCAGGCATCCTCTCACTTTCCAAGATTTCATTAAACAATCTAGTTAAAAACTCCACTGCCATTTTACCTAAACACCTCCATGCTTCCATAGGTATGTCATCTGGACCAACAGCCTTTCCGTTCTTCATCCTCTTCATAGCTATCCTTACTTCCTCCTTGCTAATCCACTGCACTTCATGATTCACTATCCGCACATCATCCAACCTTCTCTCCCTCTCATTCTCTTCATTCATCAACCCCTTAAAGTACTCTTTCCATCTGCTCAACATACTCTTCTCACTTCTGAATATGTTTCCCTCATTATCCTTTATCACCCTTACCTGCTACACATCTTTACTAGCTCGGTCCCTCTGTCTAGCCAATCGGTACAGTTCCTTTTCTCCCTCCTTAGTGTCCAACCTTTTATACAACTCTTCATACACCTTTTCCTTAGCCTTCACCACCTCTCTCTTTGCCATGCACCTCATTGCCTTATTCTCTACTTTCTTCATCTCTTTGACAATCCCACTTCTTCTTCGCCAACCTCTTTCTCTGTATACTCTCCTGTACTTCTTCATTCCACCACCAGGTTTCCTTGTCCTCCTTCCTCTTTCCAGATGTCAGACCAAGCACCTTTCTAGCCATCTCTCTTACTAGCTCTGCTGTAGTTACCCAGCTATTCAGTAACTCTTCACTGCCACCCAGTGCCTGTCTTACCTCTTCCCTGAACTCCACCTCACAATTACCCTTTTTCAATTAGAATGCTATAACACAAACACAGTCTACAAGGAATATGGCAAGCTACAGCTGGACTTACGGGTAATTCAAAGAAGTTTGCCAAAACACCTGCAACCAATAAAAAATAAATTACAATTCAAACTTCAAGGCATGGCTCCCCTCCTCATACAGGTATGTACTGTCCTGATCTACTTGTTGCTTCCATGACCTCAGTACACAGTTTTGCTAAAAAGCATGTGGGACTGTTTAATACTTGTTCCATTAGCTTCTTTTTAAAAGGGAAGACAAGGCTTGACAAGACCAAATTTTTTGTTTTTAAGGTGTCAGACGCCCCTACCTCCCTCTTACATATACACACATACACAGACATACCTACTACTTACATACACATACACCCCTACTTACTTCTTACATACATGCATACACACCACTACCTACTTCTTCCATTCACACGTCCCTCTACCTGCCTATTTCTTACACACACACACACACACACACACACACACACACACACACACACACACACACACACACACACACACACACACACACACCTCTTAAACACTTAAAACACACTATCCCACATCTACCTCTCATCTCTACATGCATCCATAGACCAAACATCTCCTAGAATTCAAATTCCGCACAAAAGATGAAGACATAATCCATCAGTTGCACAGATGGAGAAGACATAAACAGTTTGCAAACACATGTTCCATTTGTGCGACTGTACACAAAGGGCATTCTTAAAGAATGCCCTTAAAAGAAAAAAAGAAAAACACACACACACATATATATATATGTATGTATATATATATATTTATATATATATATATATATATATATATATATATATATATATATATATATATATTTTTTTTTTTTAATGAAAATAAAATTAATCTCCCAGCTAGATGGTTTCAGGCACCTGCAGGTAATTGCTTGCAGGCACCCTTGGGAAGACCTGGGATGAATTTTCTATTTCTTATTATTTTATGTGGATGGGGAGCCTGTTTCAGAGCAGTGGTATCCTCTGTGAGATAAACATGTCCCTCCAAACCATTCTCTTGATGTTGCAAAAGAGGTTTAGCTCCCTAGACTGAGTATTTCTAATGCTATTTGACTTGCTGATATGCAGTAAATCCATCAGTCTTGGACTGGAAGATATCTTGGATGCCAGACACAGGCCACCTCTTAGCAGTTTGTAGGATACCAAGTTTAGTGGCAGGGCTTTGAGTTGGTCCATGTACGGCATATTGTTTAGGCTTTGTATCCTTTTATTAAGTTATCTCTATGGGTGTTCCAGTTGATTCATGTGTCCGGTTGTTTCATGTGTCTGGACAGATACATGCCATAGAGGGCATTATACTCAATGGACATTCTACTGGCATCCCTAGATCTAGACACAATCCCTTTGTTTATAGGTTGTACAATATAGAAGGACTTTCTTACAAAAATGGAGACATATCCATTGAAGTTTGGGTCACTGTCCACATAAGCTCCCAAATCCCAAACAACTGGATCAACACTTAGGGGTGCACTGTCAATGTGGTAGTTCCCTCAGGGTAGATGAATTCCCAGAGGATACCATATGCATATTTTGGCATTTAATTTCAGTCCATGATTTTGGCACCAGTTATTTATTTGGGAAAAATATTCCTGCAGGATGGCTTAGTCATTTGGGGATTCAATTACTGCTCCTAGCTTGAAGTAATTTCCAAGCTTAGACAGGGCCCTTTGGTATTGGCTTTTAGAGAAGGAGATGCCAAATAGGAGAGGTCCCAGCACAGAACCCTGGTGGACTCCATTAATGACTGGTCTCTTTGTAGAGGTAACTTTCCCCGTTTTGATTTCCTGCGCCCTATCTGTGACCCAGTTGGCAAACTATCAGGTGACATAGGGGTTTATTCTCAGTTTATTTAGCTTTTCTACTATGCCTGAGTGGAGGCTTGTGTCAAAAGCTTAGGTCAGACTGAGGTGTGCAGCATGTACTGTTTTACCTTCATCCATTGCTTTGTCCACCAGAATGAGTAAGCATGACATACTCTTGATGAAGCCAAACTAAGACAGGTCCATTGTTTGGAGGCTCCCTACATCCTTACTGATTAGTTCCATAATAAGTCTTTCCATGGCTTTGCATATAAGGCTGGTCAGACCTATAAGTATGCAATTGCCTGGGTCTGTGGAAGGTCCTCCCTTATACAGGGGAATAAATGTATGGAGTTTGAGGTTTAATAGTGTTGTTAGGGGTGTGGCTAAATCATGCTTCAAGCTATTTAAGATGCATCAAGGGATATTGTCAGGACTCATTGCTGCAGTATTTTTAGCTTTTGATAGCGCTTTTAGGACTAGGTCTTGTGTAATAGTTGGAAGCAGATAGATCCAGGTATATCTTGAGGGACAGATAGAGGGAAGAGAGGGATGAAGATAGATCTGAATTTATCAGCCACTAGGTTGGGTATATCTTCAGCCTCAGTGTAGGTAATATCATTCCATATTAGCTAAGTGCATTGCTGCTTTGTCCTTTTATAGGTTCATAGGTTGGTACTGGGCTATCTGCCCGAAGGCATATATTAGCCCAGCCATGTTGTGCAGTATTCACTGCCCCTTTAGTAGTTCCCTAGACCCTTGTACTAGCAGCTAGTACCTTTGGCCCCTATCTAGTAGTGCTGTTGGTGTGATCCCCGGTGTGAACTTTCTGTTACCCATCCACTCATCAAGGTTCCTCTTGAAGAGTGATAGTGAGGGGCTCTGTCTTATGTAGATCGGGACCCTGTTCCATAGTAAGGGAAGTCTCTGTGAAGGGAATTTATCCCTCCAGCATGTTCTATTCATTGTTGCGTTGAGGTTTATATCCCTAGAGCGTGTAGCTTGAGTAGATTTGGTTTTGCTAAGATGGAGCATGTTCAACAATTCTGGGTTGGACATGGCTCTGTAAGTTAGACAGAGATCGCCTCTGAGAAAGCGGTATGCAACAGAGAACAGTCTTAGCTTTTTCAATCGTGCTGCATAGGGCAACTGTTTGAGGCCAGTAATCCTCTTGGTTAGGTACCTCTGTGGTCTCTCCAGCTGCTGGAGATGTCTAGCCAGTTACATTCCAATTGGTGCATTGTACTCAATAATGGATCTGATGAGGGAAGAGTAGAGGGGCACCATTACATCCTTAGACTTTGATGCAAACCCTTTCATGATCAGATGGGTCACACAGAAGGATTTTCTAACCACTTTGGCATCATGGTTATCAAAGGAAAGCTGACTATCTACTTGGGTTCCTAGATCCCTTATTTCTTCTTCAGATTTCAGGGGATTACCTCCTATGTTGTAGTTTGCGGGTATTCTGTTTTTTCCAAAGGGGATTACTAAGCATTTTTTTGCATTTACCTTGAGACCATGGCTTTAACACCATGCATCAGTCTCATTTAGGCCCTTCTGGAGGATCTCTATGTCGGCCGGAGACTCTATTATAACACCCAGTTTGCAGTCGTCCACAAACGTAGTCAGCCACAGCCCTTCCGTGCTTGCCTGTACTTCTGAGAAGTATATGCCAAACAGGAGGGGCCCCAGGACAGAGCCCTGAGGCACACCACTCGTTACTGGTCTGGATTCGGACATAGATCCCGCTACTCTTACTTTATGGGATCTGTCTGAGAGCCAGTTTGCGATCCATCTTGTGACGTAAGGGTTTATGCCCAGGCTGGTGAGCTTATCAATAACTGAAAAGATTACAAACATAACTGAAAAGGTCTTGTGATTGTTTTTGGCTTGAATAGCTATCTTAGCCTCAAATCTGGTTTCAGTGGAATTTTTAAACTCCTAAGTTTTTTATTTATTTTAGTTAAAAGGGCTGTAGCATTCCAGGAATTACTCTTCTTATTTTTGGACAAAATTCTCTTCCTTTTATTGTAAAGCTTTTTGATATTATGGTTCCACCATGTGGCTTTGTTTCTGGGATTTGCCTTGTGCCTGTTCATTTAGGTTACAGCTGCATCTGTGTATAGTGTGGCGGTGTACGTTACCATGGGTCCCCTTCAAAGGATCAAAATTTCAGAACATTGAATCACTGATTTGTGAAGACCAGATGATCAAAGTTTTGAAATATCGAACCTTGTGAATGGAGATCGCTGTACAGTGCGGAATGGGAACTTTACCATTCTCTTCACTGTAGTGCAATCTCAGAGTTGCTATATTTAAGTAGCAGGGGGTGTGGGGGATGCAGGGGCCTTGCCTCCCTGCAAAAACATGAAATAAGAAGTTTTCACATTTTAGATTTTTTAGTAAGTTCGATATTTCAAAGTTTTGATCCTCTGGTCTTTGATGATCAGAGGTTTGATGTTCTGAAATTTTGATCCTTCAAAGTAGACCCATTACTATGTATTCAGTGGAGTTAACTTGGTTTGGTGGTGAAATGAAACTTTCCAATGTATTACTTAGGAATAAATAGTTTGTCTTACAGAAATTTCGAAGGGTACCTCGAGTGAAAGGTATCTCTAGTTTCAATTTTATTTCAAAGGAGATCATTTTATAAGGCCAGAACAAACAAGCGGTGAAGATATACAAGGAATGGTGCAAGAGGCCCCCACATTAGTAAAACCAAGATCCAAGATGTTGTTCCTCCTAGTGGGTATTCTGACTAATTGTTCCAGGGCATCTGTATTGACAAGTCCAGGAATCTCTGTGCATGTGCACTAGTGGTGGTGAAGATTTCCCTTTATACAGCTGGATAGTTTAGGTCAGCTAGGAAAAATAGTATTGGGTCTAATACTGAATGATTCTAGTTCCTGTAAATGGGTATTATGGCTTTCTTAGGTGGGTTTGGCATAATGATCAAGGTATTCACATTATAAGCACAAGATGCAGGGTTTGATTTTAGTCTTGGGTTATTAGCTAAGCTTAAAATGACCCTTCGGGGCAGCTAGCTTAGTAATTATTTATGAAGCTATAGGAAGAGAGTTCCATAGCTAGCTATTATATGCTATGGGGGCTTTCTGGAAGTTATTTGGACATAAATAACTATCAGAAAGTGTATCATGCTACTTTTCCAGCCATGATGTGAGTCTCTTCTAGATGAAGATTGAGACACCGCCACCTTTCTTCCCCTCCTGTGCAGTAGCTGATCTAAACATGTGAAAGGCATTATAGCCCTGCTCAGCCAGAGTGGTCTCCACTGATTTAAAGCATGCCTTGGTCACTACACAGATGTTAACATCCTCCAGTGTGAGAAGGGCTTGTAAGGAGTGGAGTTTCTTGTTTAGGATCCTAGCATTGATGAGTATCACCTTTATATTTCCCTTTGCTAGTTTTATGTTAGGTTTATCAAGCTGACATTGTTTGCTTTGTTTCTCCAATTGTTCCTGTTTCATTTTCCTTTTTCTTTTTTATTCTGGCTTAAGCTGTTGCATACCCTCATATATTATTCTCCCATTCATGAATCTACTAACTCACACCAAATTTTCGATATTATACTCTAATTCTGCTCCCTTGCTGTCATTTTGCATTTGCATTGTTAACTTCTTTCTAATTCCTTTACATTATCCACCAGTACTATGCAATCATCGATGGATAGGGTAGAAGCATTCCCCCTGCTACGCTCTATTTTTCCAGGTCTTCTCTTAGCTTACTTGGCATAGCTTCTATGACTTATATAAAGAGGTTTGGGGAGAGTGGGCATGCTTTTCTTGTTAGTCTCATTATTGAAACTTTCTTGTTAATATGTCTATTAACCTAAAAAACTACCTCGGATTTAGAGTATGAGGTCTTATTGCAGTCAAAATATGTGGACATCTTCTCTGTCTTCTAATATTTTCCAGGGAAGGGACATTCTACCGAACAAAGGATATTTTAATTTGCATAAAATTATACCCACCTTCTCTATTTTCTCAACTTTGTATTCTCCTTAAACCTAAACAATTTCCACAAATTGTTTACAGACATCCTTCTTTGGACCCTCAATATCAGCCCATTTTGGATTAGTTTTAGCATTATCTTCTCAAGTACATTTCTACATTTATGATTACAATTAAACTATATGACCATGACTCCATTATTTCTGCTTTTGGTAGTAATACTGCCCTTGTTCAGTCACCATTTTCTCTACCTCCCACTCCCATTTATATCAATGCTTTCATCCCTTCACTTTACCATCTTATCCGCAGGTAACCAATATATGTTTAATTTATTTCGGCCTTTGATTTTTCTCACTTTTTCTACACCTTCTACCATGGTGTGTTTGCTTAGCCTGTTCCTGTATTCCTGTATTCCTGTTTTTATTCCATTTGCTTGCAACTGTAAGCAAACCTACCACCGCCTCTTAACTGTGATCTGTACAGTTCTTCACAAAACTCTACTACTCTTTTATTGCTTCATCTTCTCTTATGTCCACATTTTTTTTTATTTTGTTAACTTCTCTGTCCTTGTGCTTTAAACTCCTTTAGTCTCCAGACTTATGCCTTCATTACTTTAACCCTTACTGCCACCAGAATTCCTTTCTTGTTATCACTTCATAGGTTCATAGGTTCATAGGTAGGTACTAGGCTATCGGCCCAAGGGCCTACGTAGGCCTATCCAGCAAAGTTCCATAGCTTACACCACCCAAGAAAGTTATTTTCCTGTGCCACTGTCCAGCAGAGACACAGAAGTGATCCCCGGGTGTATTTCCTATTTCCCATCCACTCATGAAGATTTTTCTTGAAGAGTGCTAATGAAGAACTTTGCTTGACATAGATGGGTAGCTTGTTCCAGAGTATGGGAAGTCTCTGGGACAGGAATCTATCCCTCCAGCATGTCCTGTTTATTGTGGTGACAAGGTTTAGTTCCCCAGAGCGTGTAGCTCGGAGGTATTGGGATTTCTTTAGGTGTAGCATGTCCAACAGCTCTGGGTTTGACATAGCTTTCTGTGTTAGGCAGAGATCACCTCGGAATAGACGATATGTTACGGAGTACAGCTGGAGTTTTTTGAGGTGTCAGTGTAGGGCATTTGTTTGAGGCCAGTAATCCTCTTTGTGAGGTATTTCTGTGGCCTTTCCAGCTGCTGCAGATGTCTTATGAGGTACATTCCAAAAGGGGCGTTGTACTCTATAATGGGTCTGAGTGATGAGTAGAGGGGAACAATGACCTCTTTTTTCCAGGATGAAAACCCTTTTATTAATTCCTTTGCTTTGTATTTTCCTTGCTTTTTCTTCTTCTTTTCCTTTTCATCTTTCAACTTAGGTTATTTCTCTGCTTTCAGCTGAATTTTTAAGATCTTTTTCAGTTTTAGTTATATCTAATTCTTGCATAATACATCCTGTCACTGTCACTTTGACCCCGTCCCACCATCCTGGTTCTTGCTATCACTATTTTGAATTCCCTTTTTGCTCCACTATTCTCTGTTTGGTTTTGTCCCCTTTCATTGTGCTCTGTTTCTTTCACCTGGGCTTGTTCTGATTCTCTGGCATGATCTGATATTGTTTTGGCACATTTCTACTTCCTCTGCTTGTTGTTTGTTCTAAGCAGAAACTAGTTCTACCTACTCATTAGGCTGCAGACCATCATTGAAAAGGTGTATTGTTTCTGTCTTTATTTTTCTTCTCTTCTTATAACTGTGTAGATCCCTTTCTTATTTATTTGTTTGTTTTATTTCTGAGTTTTTTTTTTTAATTTCTTTGGATTTCTTTTCTATTTCTATTTTTTTTTCTTCATTAATCTCCTATTGTGTTTCCCATGTGTGATTTGTCTTGGCATTTTCTCCACTAGAAGTATTTCCTCCTTTCCTTCTTGACTAGCTGTATCTCCCTTCTGTTCCCATTCTGAGGTACTCTGTATGCCTACACAAAGCATATTTCATTGTTGCTTACTGTGGTCCCACTTTCATGGATGCCTAATGCTTAGGCTCATAGGTTCATAGGTAGGTACTAGGCTATCGGCCCTGGGGCCTATATAAGCCTAGCCAAAATGGTTCCCTGGCTTTCGCCACTGGAGAAAATTATTTTCCTGTGCCCCTGTCAAGCAGTACTGCAGAAGTGATCCCCGGGGTGAATTTTCTATTTCCCATCCAGTCATCAAGGTTTTTCATAAAGAGGGCCAATGAGGAGCTTTGCTTGACATGAATGGGCAGTTTGTTCCAGAGTATGGGAAGTTTCTAGGACAGGAATGTCCTTTCTCTGCTATACAATTTTCACATAATCTTCTTACATATTACAATAGACTTTGCATTCCCATTTCTCCTTCTCTTGCTGTTTTCCTAGTTCATCTGTGTCAATTTTGATTTATTCTGTATGTGACCCTCCTTCGTGCTACCTGCTTTTCAACTTTTCGCTCCTGGCCAAAACCAAGAGCTTCCTCAGACAATACAAAAAGAGCGCCAAATCACTTTTATACAACCCATTCATGATGTCATATCCTACACAATTGCCAAGTTAAACATTTTTATACATTATAAAACAAAGTTTTTTTAAAAATTAAAAAGATTTAAGCAGAAGTAAAAGGGAGAAAAATTTACATTGCCATCTAACTTAAACAAACAATATTTCCCCTAACCGGATACTTTATAAACTTGGTATTGATAAAAGCATACATTTAATATTAGCCCCACATGGTACCCATACTAAAAGAAAAACATTAATAATTCCAAATGCTCAAAATGTTTAAGAAATTTAAAACAAAATATTTTCTTTATAAATAATTTAGACACTGTCTTTATGTAGAAAAAACTTATGCCCAAACAAACCAGTAAACTAACTATACACACAAGAGACTAAGGTGTAATGTCCCAAATCAGGCTTTACCCAAAGACCTTTTTCTCAAAGTTGTTTTGTGTATATATATAAATTCCTACAAACCTTGAATTTTCATAAAACCAAAAGTTAATATCAATTTCTAAGATAACTTTTGTATTTTAAAATAATGGAAATATTACACAGGTCATTTAGGCCAGGTGGAGAAAAGGCATTTAATAATAACTGCCATTCTAATTCCTTTAGTTCAAGGAGGAGTGGTTGGGGGCCCCCCCTAACCCCAACTCTCACTCCATCAATTCCCATAAAGGAAAAGCTATGTCCTGTGTTGTCTAATACATGTTTGGAAAGGGCGTTGTCCGTTTTTTTATTTTTAATGGCATAGTTGTGTTGGTAAACACGGTCACGCAATCTGCGGTCCGTTTTACCAACATAAAATGCCGGACAACAGTTACAAAGCGCAATATAGATGATCGATTTAGAATCACAAAAGAACTTCTGTCTGATGTAAAATTTTTCACCCCTAATCGTGAACGAGTTCCCTGTTTTTAGTAGTCTACACCAGTTGCAGAACCCACACAAGAAAGTGCCAGTCTGTCTAGACACTCCAGAGTGTGGGTTTTCATTTTGTAAAAGTTCTTTCAAATTCTTGCCTCTTTTAAATACAAAACCAGGGGAAGCACCCAAGATTTCAAAAAGGTGGTTGTTATTGGTAATAAACTCCCAATTTTTCTTGACAATACTACACATACTAGAAATGTGTTTATTATAGGTAAGGATAAACCTATTTTTGAAATCAGCAACCGGGAGGCTAGAACTCTGATCTATGTTAATATGTTCAATCGAAGGGGGGTTTCCTACATCCTCACCCAAATCTATCGCCAATTCAGTAGAAATTTGGGGATTTTGCTGAATGGTGCCCTGTAAGAGTGGTTGGTAAAACCCTGTGTTTCTTTTAAAAGAGACCTCATCTATGAGGTTATCCAGAAAATCAATAGGGTAACCTCTGTTTTGAAACATGTTCCTAAGAGTACCACACTCCTCTTCAAAATCAACAAGGGTGCTACACATACGTGTTGCTCTCACTAGTTGACCTTTGAAGATGGACTTCTTTGTTTCAAGGGATGGTTGCTGGAAAAGTGGAGGAAGGCATTGCAATAAGTGTTCTTCCTAAAGATCTTAGAACAAAAACAGTTGTTTTGGATGTCTTTAACAAGTTTAACATCTAGGTACTCAGTTTCACTCATTGAAAAATGATGAGTGAATGTTAGAAAAGGACATGTTTCATTCATGTAATTCACTAAATTAGTGGCCGTGTCAGAATTCCCCTCAAGAAGGACAAATACATCGTCTAAAAACCTAGTGTAAAATTTTGAGGCCTCTTTGAAGAGAGGATGTTCAAACAGGAAGGTCTTTTCCCAGTAGGCCACCACTAGGTTCGCCACACTGCCTCCGCATGGCGAACCCATAGCAATACCCCTTTTCTGTATGTAATGCTCATTATTGAAAATGAAAAAATTAGATGACAAAATAATGTCAAGTAAAGTGGTGACCACATAAATCTCATCCTTTGGGGCCTTCATATCTATCAACATAAGTTCCACCCATTCCACAGCTTCAAGATGTGGTATAGAGGTATACAAATCTACCACATCAATGGTCAAGAAGCTGTAGGAAGGGTTGAGCGGAATAATGTTGATAGCTTCGAGGAAGGACCACGAATCTTTGCAGATCTGAGGGAGAGTCTTGAGATATTTTCTTAAAATGTGGTCAACCACCTTGGCACTAGGGTGAGTGATACAACATCTCCCGTCCACTAGTGCCCGCATGGGGGGATCCTCTAAGTTTTTATGTATCTTAGGGATCCCAAACATGATTGGAACTCTAGGGAAGGGTATGTTGATGTATTCAAATGTATCAATATCTATTTTCCCCTCAATAAATAGGTCTCTCAGATAACCTTTTATTCTATTGTACTGACCTGTGGTCTCATTCACAGAGGAATTCTCATAAGCTGGAGAGTCAAGAATTTTAAGCATTTTAGAAACATAGTCGTCCTTATCCAGGATAACCAAGCCCCCACCCTTATCTGGCTTGATAATTCTGATGGGTAAGTTACAAAGATTTTTCAAACAAGTTCTTTGTTCAAATGTGATATTGCTATCAGCATCAAACCATCCGATGTTCTTAAACAGATGTCTGAAATCCAACTCACAAGCACACTCAAATGTCTGCAAAGTGGGGTGAAGGGGGGTTGAACACACTTAACAACTTAAAAGGTGGTTTATTGTTGCATATTTCACCATTAAATAATACTTTAAGGTTCATACCACGTACAAAACATTTAAGATCCATCAATAGTTTAGGCAGACTAATTTTTTGGTCAGGGACAAAGGTTAACCCAAAGGCCAAGAGTTCAATCAAGTCTTGATCGATTTTTGTATCAGAAAAATTATAAACAAAGAAGTCACCTTTAATGTTAGACAAGATGATAGGCTTCTGAATTTGGGGTGGGGTTACAGGAGTGGAAGAAGCCTCATTTAAACTTTCTTCATGTTCTTCTGTTGTTGAAAGTTATTCCGCCCTAAAAAAGGTTTGGATTGACCTTTATAATTGGGCCGGTATCCCTGCTTGTTATAAGAAGCTTTAATTCTATTACTTCTTCTCGGTTGTTGAGAAGATGACCCTTCATCCCCATCATCAAGTTCCTGGTAGGTTTCATCAATGGTGTTTAATGGAAAACCACCATTTTTATCACTATTGTCATGATTTTTATCTTCATTTTCCATTTGGTTTTTAAGCCCATTCAAGTTTTTGACCAAGTTAGGGTAGGCTGACTCATTACAGTAAGATAGTCGATCTCTTGCGAGTTTTTTGCCCTTATTAGACTTTAATTTAACTAAAAGGCCATCAATACTTTCAAAAATACGATAATAGTCGTATTTATACCGCAGAAAATTAATATCTGCCTTAATCAGATCGTTCAAGTTGTTGGTTTCATTTAATAAAAATTCAATTTGTTTCTCATAGTGTTTTGACATGAGTTCGAGCAACTCCAACCCTTGTTTGTTGAAAAGGGTGGATAATTCAGTAACAAACACAGAATCAACAAATAAGTTTGTAGGAGTAAAGGAGCTCCTTAACCCCTTTGGTACAAGTTTTTCTTTTAGGCACTGTCTAAAATAAGAAACTTCCAGCTGGAGTTTCTTAATCTTAAGCATTTTGATGTCCAAAAGTTTTAAATTAGCAGCTATGCAACTTTCATGGTTACCTGCAATATCCGAACCAGTAGTCGGCGAAATTATAGTAGGTGGTGAGCCAAACACAAAGGCTTCAGTATTCCTCACCCAATGCCCAAAGGTGGGCTCGCCAATAAACTCCGGACGGCTATTCAAGGCAAACGCATTGTTGTTCCCACCATTCGGTGCATTGTTACCAGATTCAAAGGCACCGGTTCGAGAGTTAACCTGTTCCTGCCTCTGTGAGTTAGATAACCTCAGTTCCGCAGACAGACGATCGGTGTTAAAGCCCTCAGAGGCATTGGGTAAGCGTGGAACCTGTCCAGGTTGAATAAAAGAGTTCGAGCAACTTTCCGGTCTCCCGTAATTGCTACTCGCCTGTTCCTGTCTCTGTGTATTAGGTAACCTCAGTTCCGCAGACGAACCATCAGTGTTGACACCCTCAGTGGTGTTGGATAAGCGTGGAACCTGCCCAAGTTGAATTGAAGAGACCGGGAAACTTTCCGGTCTCACATAGTTGTTGCTCAACTGCCCAACATTGGTACTCAGTGGGATAGGCGCTCGGCTGGTCTCCAAACAATCCAGCCGTGAGTTTAAAAAGTCCAAACGCTGAGTTAAATTTAACAGCAGAGTTTCAAAGTTATTAGAGTCACAAAGAGGAGGAACGTCAGTTTGCGGACTGTTCCTAGACTCAAACAACACCGGAGTTTTAGGACTAGCCATACTACGACAGAACAAACCAATGGAGCCAACAAAAAAGGAACTCCAGAACAAACAAACGAAGTAGGCAAGTCGAAATACTCCAAGTCAAACAAAAATCGTAAACGTATTTTTAATAAGAACGTTTTCGCTCCTGGCCAAAACCAAGAGCTTCCTCAGACAATACAAAAAGAGCACCAAATCACTTTTATACAACCCATTCATGATGTCATATCCTACACAATTGCCAAGTTAAACATTTTTATACATTATAAAACAAAGTTTTTTTAAAAATTAAAAAGATTTAAGCAGAAGTAAAAGGGAGAAAAATTTACATTGCCATCTAACTTAAACAAACAATATTTCCCCTAACCGGATACTTTATAAACTTGGTATTGATAAAAGCATACATTTAATATTAGCCCCACATGGTACCCATACTAAAAGAAAAACATTAATAATTCCAAATGCTCAAAATGTTTAAGAAATTTAAAACAAAATATTTTCTTTATAAATAATTTAGACACTGTCTTTATGTAGAAAAAACTTATGCCCAAACAAACCAGTAAACTAACTATACACACAAGAGACTAAGGTGTAATGTCCCAAATCAGGCTTTACCCAAAGACCTTTTTCTCAAAGTTGTTTTGTGTATATATATAAATTCCTACAAACCTTGAATTTTCATAAAACCAAAAAGTTAATATCAATTTCTAAGATAACTTTTGTATTTTAAAATAATGGAAATATTACACAGGTCATTTAGGCCAGGTGGAGAAAAGGCATTTAATAATAACTGCCATTCTAATTCCTTTAGTTCAAGGAGGAGTGGTTGGGGGCCCCCCCTAACCCCAACTCTCACTCCATCAATTCCCATAAAGGAAAAGCTATGTCCTGTGTTGTCTAATACATGTTTGGAAAGGGCGTTGTCCGTTTTTTTATTTTTAATGGCATAGTTGTGTTGGTAAACACGGTCACGCAATCTGCGGTCCGTTTTACCAACATAAAATGCCGGACAACAGTTACAAAGCGCAATATAGATGATCGATTTAGAATCACAAAAGAACTTCTGTCTGATGTAAAATTTTTCACCCCTAATCGTGAACGAGTTCCCTGTTTTAGTAGTCTACACCAGTTGCAGAACCCACACAAGAAAGTGCCAGTCTGTCTAGACACTCCAGAGTGTGGGTTTTCATTTTGTAAAAGTTCTTTCAAATTCTTGCCTCTTTTAAATACAAAACCAGGGAAGCACCCAAGATTTCAAAAGGTGGTTGTTATTGGTAATAAACTCCCAATTTTTCTTGACAATACTACACATACTAGAAATGTGTTTATTATAGGTAAGGATAAACCTATTTTTGAAATCAGCAACCGGGAGGCTAGAACTCTGATCTATGTTAATATGTTCAATCGAAGGGGGGTTTCCTACATCCTCACCCAAATCTATCGCCAATTCAGTAGAAATTTGGGGATTTTGCTGAATGGTGCCCTGTAAGAGTGGTTGGTAAAACCCTGTGTTTCTTTTAAAAGAGACCTCATCTATGAGGTTATCCAGAAAATCAATAGGGTAACCTCTGTTTTGAAACATGTTCCTAAGAGTACCACACTCCTCTTCAAAATCAACAAGGGTGCTACACATACGTCATCATATGTACATTTTGTCATCTAATTTTTTTTTGTCATCTAATTTTTTCATTTTCAATAATGAGCATTACATACAGAAAAGGGGTATTGCTATGGGTTCGCCATGCGGAGGCAGTGTGGCGAACCTAGTGGTGGCCTACTGGGAAAAGACCTTCCTGTTTGAACATCCTCTCTTCAAAGAGGCCTCAAAATTTTACACTAGGTTTTTAGACGATGTATTTGTCCTTCTTGAGGGGAATTCTGACACGGCCACTAATTTAGTGAATTACATGAATGAAACATGTCCTTTTCTAACATTCACTCATCATTTTTCAATGAGTGAAACTGAGTACCTAGATGTTAAACTTGTTAAAGACATCCAAAACAACTGTTTTTGTTCTAAGATCTTTAGGAAGAACACTTATTGCAATGCCTTCCTCCACTTTTCCAGCAACCATCCCTTGAAACAAAAGAAGTCCATCTTCAAAGGTCAACTAGTGAGAGCAACACGTATGTGTAGCACCCTTGTTGATTTTGAAGAGGAGTGTGGTACTCTTAGGAACATGTTTCAAAACAGAGGTTACCCTATTGATTTTCTGGATAACCTCATAGATGAGGTCTCTTTTAAAAGAAACACAGGGTTTTACCAACCACTCTTACAGGGCACCATTCAGCAAAATCCCCAAATTTCTACTGAATTGGCGATAGATTTGGGTGAGGATGTAGGAAACCCCCCTTCGATTGAACATATTAACATAGATCAGAGTTCTAGCCTCCCGGTTGCTGATTTCAAAAATAGGTTTATCCTTACCTATAATAAACACATTTCTAGTATGTGTAGTATTGTCAAGAAAAATTGGGAGTTTATTACCAATAACAACCACCTTTTTGAAATCTTGGGTGCTTCCCCTGGTTTTGTATTTAAAAGAGGCAAGAATTTGAAAGAACTTTTACAAAATGAAAACCCACACTCTGGAGTGTCTAGACAGACTGGCACTTTCTTGTGTGGGTTCTGCAACTGGTGTAGACTACTAAAAACAGGGAACTCGTTCACGATTAGGGGTGAAAAATTTTACATCAGACAGAAGTTCTTTTGTGATTCTAAATCGATCATCTATATTGCGCTTTGTAACTGTTGTCCGGCATTTTATGTTGGTAAAACGGACCGCAGATTGCGTGACCGTGTTTACCAACACAACTATGCCATTAAAAATAAAAAAACGGACAACGCCCTTTCCAAACATGTATTAGACAACACAGGACATAGCTTTTCCTTTATGGGAATTGATGGAGTGAGAGTTGGGGTTAGGGGGGGCCCCCAACCACTCCTCCTTGAACTAAAGGAATTAGAATGGCAGTTATTATTAAATGCCTTTTCTCCACCTGGCCTAAATGACCTGTGTAATATTTCCATTATTTTAAAATACAAAAGTTATCTTAGAAATTGATATTAACTTTTTGGTTTTATGAAAATTCAAGGTTTGTAGGAATCTATATATATACACAAAACAACTTTGAGAAAAAGGTCTTTGGGTAAAGCCTGATTTGGGACATTACACCTTAGTCTCTTGTGTGTATAGTTAGTTTACTGGTTTGTTTGGGCATAAGTTTTTTCTACATAAAGACAGTGTCTAAATTATTTATAAAGAAAATATTTTGTTTTAAATTTCTTAAATATTTTGAGCATTTGGAATTATTAATGTTTTTCTTTTAGTATGGGTACCATGTGGGGCTAATATTAAATGTATGCTTTTATCAATACCAAGTTTATAAAGTATCCGGTTAGGGGAAATATTGTTTGTTTAAGTTAGATGGCAATGTAAATTTTTCTCCCTTTTACTTCTGCTTAAATCTTTTTAATTTTTAAAAAAACTTTGTTTTATAATGTATAAAAATGTTTAACTTGGCAATTGTGTAGGATATGACATCATGAATGGGTTGTATAAAAGTGATTTGACGCTCTTTTTGTATTGTCTGAGGAAGCTCTTGGTTTTGGCCAGGAGCGAAAACGTTCTTATTAAAAATACGTTTACGATTTTTGTTTGACTTGGAGTATTTCGACTTGCCTACTTCGTTTGTTTGTTCTGGAGTTCCTTTTTTGTTGGCTTCATTGCTTTTCAACTTTCTTAAATTATTGGCTTCTTCCTCTTGTCAATCACCCTTTCCATCATGGTGCACTCCTTGTTTCCATGGATTGGTCCATCCCTATCCAATTAATCTTCATTTCAACTCTCCTTGTCCATCTTTCTTGCAGTCTATCTTCTTTCTTTCCTGCTTGACTATTTATTTTAACTGTCCTGTCATGTGCTCTACCTCTCTTCCTTTATACTTGCTTTCTTTCTTGGAAACAAAATCCATTTTACATCAGCTTGACCATCCAAGGGGTGTCTCTTTGTTCGCTGAGTTGCTGCAGAAGTCCCATCAGGTTTTGTCTCATTGTACTGCTTATACTTGTTCACCTCTCAATGTCTTAGAGCAAAAAATATGGACAAAGCCATAAATAATGGGGGGACAAAGGCTCAAAAATAAGGACAATTTTTAAATACTGCACTTACAAACTTAAAAAGTAGATAGAGTAACAGGTTTCTCATTAGCATGAATTTTCTGAAGGGTACGAAATCTGAAACTCAAATGACTGTTATTATTTTATGACTTAAATCTTCAACGATTTGCCAATTATTTTCTAGAAAACCATAATTTTATGAAAAACGGACGAAAAATATGAGGCAAAAATCTGGACATTCGGCGAAAATATGTACATCTGAGAGGTATGGCAAGTCTTGCTGTCCCACTGCCTCCCCTGCTTCACTGGGAAGACTCATTGCTTCAGATATATCTTTTCCTCATTTTTCCTACCTATATTTTCCATGTTCAAGCATTGCTACATTCTAGATGCTTATGTTTGTGGAATTCAGTTTTCTAGTTTGTAAATATTTGCATTTTTCTCCCATATATATTGTTTGTTTGTGTCTTTCGGCTTTTCCCTGTTAGGGGTCGCCACAGTGGAACTCCGGTCTGCTAATGATTGGCAGTTGATTTTTACGTACTGGCTTGCCAGGCCTGACGCATAGCCTTCAACAAAGGTACGCCCATTCACGCATGTCTCCACATAAAAGATGCTCTAGCTGAGAATCGAACCAGACAGCGTCTTACTGTGAGGCGACAACGCTACCGCAGCACCACCACGGTGGGTCTCTCCTATACAGTCTATAGTTTCTTATTATTCTCTCTTCTTATTTGCCACTATCATTTTAGCTGCATTGAGTAGCACATATCTTTTGTTTTAGACATTTAATGTTTAGTCTTTGTTTTTTCCCAACCTACTTCATTTCATATAGACACAGGCCACAGCCTCTTGTAAACTAAAAATGCTCTTCTGATTGTCTGGTACGATGCAGTATTATTTTTACTTTATTATAAAATGTACTTCCCCCAACTCCATTTGATCAGCATTTTCTATTCATATAGAGTAAGTCACTACTACACACTCACTTGTTTTAGTTTTATTGCCCAAGGTTCCTCACTGGCCTTTGTTAATTCCTTTGTTTGAATGCCCATTTCTCTCAATTATATGTTGTTACTTCACTGGTGCATTTCCTATATCCTGTTTCCTGTGATTGTGGCTTCTCTTGATAGGACATTTCTTCTCTATTATATGTTGCATCCCCTATTGCTGGCTTTTGAATACCCAGACCAGATGGTCTTTGCTTTGTGGCCCCTTGTTCATTTTCCATTTTGCCTCCAATTTCCCTCTGTTTCTGTCTCCTGATTATCTGATATTTTTGTCTATCTTTTCATATCTTCTTATTTGTTTCTCCCCTTATCACATTTCTCCTTTAATGCAAGGCATTCACTTTTTCCTTGCTGTTTTTCATCCTCTTACAGACCAGCTATTTTGCCTTCCAGACACTATGTTTTCTTTCCAAGCATTCCTCCACTCTGCTATGCATTTCATTCCAGTATAAATTACAGTGGCAGCTGGTGACTTCAAATCAAAGGGGGGCTGCAGGAGACAGCTGAATGGGTGGGGTCAATGGGAAGGGGTGTGGTCAACTAGAAAGGGGAGGGGCTATGCTCAAAACCACAAAAACTAACTAAATACACTGCCCTGGGTGCCAAACTGTCATTATGAGAGTCCAATCAAGACAAAATGAAGTGTAGAAGAATAAAAATATTTCAATGCATTGGCTGCAAGACAGCTTACTTAATATCTAGATGGAAACAAAAAGGTTGTGAGGCATGAAAAAATAAATTACTTTTTAAATACATTAATGGAATGCCAGTCAAAATCAAGTATAAGAAAAACAAGCATCACTCAACTCAAACCACTTCTTGCACTGTAGTTCTAATTATAATTTATATTCAGCTTTATTAAAGTACCAAGTAACATGCTGAAAGCAGAAATCTCTGATGTCCTCACTTGTAAAAATGTTTCTTATCCAAAAAAAGACTTGCTGCCTGACAACTATCTACTTGTTTCATGGGGAAAACATGATCAAAGTAAAAAATGAAACGCAAACAAGAAATAAGCTCAAGATACATTGCTTAAAAGGATTACTGTACAGGTTATGGACCATACGATTGGCATTCTGTTTAGTTTACGGGTAAAGCCTGCAGAGATGACTGGAAGTCCTCAAGTGTAATGAGCTTCTTAAAATAATGTAATCCTGTCCTTTATTACAAATACTGTCATATGCATTTCAATACCCAAGGCTTATACATTATCTAGTTAATTATTCTCTACATGGCAACAACAGAAAGGCTTTCAATGTTGGCAATTCTTTAACAGTATGCTTATTAAAGCTTACTTGCATTTTGCGATCTCAGCCAAGCTTACCTGATGGTCATTAAAGTATTGCTACTTAAACACAGAGCAACAGGCACTTTGAGTAATAAGCATAAATCAACAGTACAAAAAATATGACAGAAACCAGACCATTCTGCAAAAATCAAGGACAGATGAAAAGCCACTCTAGTACTTGTGTCTACCTTGGAAGGGGGGTATACTCTGCACATTTACACTGCATAACTACTCCTTGCCTTGCTTCGACACATCCAGAGTCACTACATGGGGGAGTGGGGTGCAACAAGTATGTCACAATTTGAAATGTCTCTGGCTGACTGTGATGGCCCTGACACATTTGTCATACCTCTCAACCTCAGAGCAAGAAATCTGGACAAAGCCATACAAAGAAGTGGGACAAAGGCCCAAAAATAAGGACAATTTTTAAATATTGCTCTTATAAACTTAGAAAGATAATAGAATAGGTCTTGCATTAGTATGAATTTTCTGAATGGTATGAAATCTGAAACTGAAATATCTGTCATTATTTTCTAACTTCAGTCTTTAATGATTTGTCACTAATTTGCCAAAAAAACACAATTTTATGAAAAATGGACCAAAAATGTGATGTAAAAATATAAAATAGCCACACAATACAGCTGGGAACCTGTCAAAGAAGGGACACTAATATTAGTACTTCTAACTTGAGCAGCTGACAAAATAAAAGAATCTACATGCATTTCTGGAATAAAAGTAATCTATAACTCTGATTATTACAGTTATTTCTTAATTGTAAACCCTCCATGTTTTCTTCCAAAATTGCTATTTTGCGGAGGGATTATTAGTGGAAAGAGCAACATTTTGAGCCAAAATCAGGGACAGTTGAGAGGCTTGGCTATGCCTAATTCTGTAAAGCAATTTATTTGCATGTACCTCTGAACCTGTTAATGCAATAAATCTGGACAAGGCCAAATATATTGGGGGAACATATAAAGTCACTAAGGTATGTTTTATTTATTTATTTATTTGCATAGCTAGAAAATGCAGCTGTTCAGAGTCCAGATGCAGCAGATTCCCAGAGAGAAATACTGTAGAATTAATGCAAGGCAAAATTACACACTCACAATGCAGACATAATAATCTCAACAGGAAAATATACAATCAAAATTCATGTCAAATGTGCCTTTCATGCATTAAATTATGAAAAAAAAAATTAACATATCAAAGTGGACAAAGTTGTTAGTAACCTGCGTACATAGGAAACAAAATTTGCAATTGATGCATGGAAAGTGTAAGCATTATAAAAAATAAAATGATGCAGTGTACATGGGAACAACAACAGCAAACGTCTTAAGTGAATGGTTTTAAAGGAAATTTATTTATAGATAAAAATGTGGAAAAAGAGTAGAAGGAGTGTCTATAAAACAAAAAAAATGAGAACAAACAATTAAAAGGATACTAAATCTAGACATGGCTTTAAGAAGCTTGTAAAATGAAAGTGTTGAATACAGAAGGGGGGGTAAGTAACTTTCTGGCAGGGAAGAACAGCGAACAGAGAAAACAGAAGTACATGATCAGGTTGAACAATTGTTTACAGAACTAATGGTTGAAAAGAGCATGATAAGTTAGGCAGAGATCCCGGAAAAGGGCAAAAGATAAAGGACTAGTGAGAACAGAAAACCTTGGGTACAGGAAAGATGCAGCTGAAGGTATGCTGGACACAGTGGCTAACATAAATTAGGGTTAGGATACACAGATAGGAAGAGAGGTAGAGCAAACAGGACAGGGAGAAGGGAAGCCAGACAAGTAATGAGTTAGGACTAACTCATACCTGGCAAGGAGAGAGGTAAGCAAGGCAAGTCTTAAAAGGAGGAAAGAAAGGAACATCAAGGATTGAGGGAGAGAGCATGAAGTAAAGCACTGGGAAAAGTACAGGAAGAAGTGCAGAAACTGGCCACAGATCCAAAAGTTAAGACTTGTGAGATAAGACAACAAGTAACTAATAGGAAAAGTGCAGTGAAGAGAGGAAAAGGGTGATTCAAAAAAGTACATAAATGAGATCAGAGCAAGATAAAGTAACACAGATTTATTGTTATGATGATAGTGTGTGTAAGACATCAACAAACATTATGATGATAGTGTGTGTAAGACATCAACAAACATCAGAAACAGAGATATTTGACATAAGATCAATCCTTGTCATTTTACTTTATATTGCTACACTCAAAAGAGAAATAACATTTCATTATTTCAGGGAGGTTCTTGTCCTGTTATCCACTCATTTATTTTACTCATCTCTTACCTGCTTTTCCTTCTACCTCTTTGTATAAGGTATACAATTCATTGTGTCCATACACACTTGTCTGTAGCAGGCACTTCTAACTTTAGCTCAGTCCATCTACACTACTTTAAAATAGCTGTATGACTGCAATCCCCATTGATATATGGACAGCATGCAGATTTTGTCAGTTTTTCAAGGGTAAGTGAGTAAAGAAAGCTAATTTAAAGTATTTTACCTTACTGAAGATTATTCATAGCTGCTGTGTTTAATTTTTAATAATTCTATAATTAAATAAACAAGCATGTACATTTGATCAATATATTTTTGCAGTTGGAATTTTGTTTGCTATGGATGTCTTCATGCAGAAGAAAAGGATACAGGTAAATCAGCAGCATATCTTTTTTACCAAACATTTTTTATTAATTCAGGTCTCAGTGCTCACATGCTCACAGGGGTAGTGCCCTGGCTGTCTAAACGTCAACCTGTGTTCATCTAGCAGAATGAACTCTAGAGGGACCAGACAAGGGGATGGAAATGGGCAGCCAATGCCAGCTCACCCATTATAGATGAAGGGAGACAGTTGAACTCACTGCATCAGTGACCCCTACTGGAGTGCATGTACATTGCATACAGCTGGGAGCCTAGAGTGATTGTGTTTCATAGCCTTGTGTAGCTTAGCTGTGAGGTTGCACTTACATGTTAGCATGCATGCGCTCACTGACAGCAACATTTACAGAGTGCACAAGCTGCCAAGGGGGTACGATTTGACAATCTGCCATATTGACAGTCTAGCCCTCTCCCTAACACCCAACTCTCATTTCCTCTGGGGAGGAAATGAGTTGGGGGGTTGTTGCACTGATGAAGGAATGAGAGGGCCATTTGGATATATGAAAGGGTGATTTTGAGCAAATCCTTTGGATCAAGAAAAATATAATTTTTTAAAATAAAATATACAGCCAAACATTGAGATATATACATATCAAATACATTAATATCAAAATGAATATAATACACACACACACACACACACACACATATGCACACTTTTTATCTCAACATAGAAAGTAAGGTAAAAAAGTATATATAAAAGTAGGAAAAAGCATAGACTCAGCAAATCTATAATATACAATTATAGAAATCCTATACTTATGAGTTGTGAAATTATTAATGTTACTAAATATTCAACTTATTTTTCATATTTCTAAATGAGTTCATAATTTTGAAAAACAATACATATATTCCACATGTTTAATGACTGCTGCCTGTATTTCTTCTTTACATACATAAGTAGGAATTCTAAGACATTATGCAAAAGAAGTCAGAAATTGAGTGTTCAAGTTTCTTTTTATTTCTTTTCTGGAAACATTAAGAATAACTCACAACAATGATATTTTCAAGATTGTAAAAACTGTTAAATACATTTCAATACAGAATATTTGCAATATAAGGATGAAAAGTTCCAAAAGAAGATCTCAAAGCAATAGTTTTGTGCTTACTAGACAGGGAATAATAAAAGCTATTTATGTAAAAGTCCCATTATGTATCTGACATGACAATTTTGATATATAATATGATGTGGTATAACACAGATAAGATTTAGAAGAAATGTTTGCAGTCAAAAATCAAATATATATATTTGCAATGATTAGTTAAGTTGCCACTGAACATTTTTGGAATTTCCTAAAATTTAGAAGAAATACAATTCTCAAAACAATTGTTTTGTGCTTAATATCTAGGCCATGATAAAAGTTCGCTAGCAAAAGTTCCGTTATGTATGTGGTAAAAAACATTTTGATATCAAATATGATTGTATATATCATTGATAAGATTTAGAAGAAAAGTTTGCAGTCAAAAATCAATGATACATATTTTTTAAAAAGTTGAGTTAAGTTGAATGTAAACCGATTAGGAATTTCTTTAAGTTTAGTAGCAATTATCATTCCTTATATGTTGTATCATTATGCAGGTTTTATTATGAATGTTAATTTTCAATAGGATTTAAGGTTAAAATAACACATCAGAATTTACTTTTACTTTTTTTACCAAGTGTATTGACTGGTATAAGACTATTTCCATCCAAAATCCAAGCAATATGGAAAAATCACAAATCTAACAAATATACATAAAAAAATAAAAACAGTAATATACAATATATAAATATTGTAACACATCAGTTCTAGAAACAAAGTATTGTGTCTTTAACATGTGTGCTGTAATATGAGGTCTAAAAACATGCCTAGAGCCGTTAGTCGAGTGAACGGCCTATTGACAAGGCAATGGTTAGCAGCTAATTCTGTAGAAAACTAAACGGCTTTGAGAACTAGAATAAGGAAGTTTGGTCCACAACTTGAGGCTCAGGAGAAGTTAGCTGTAGTTTGCCAAGTAGGTCATTATTTACTTATGGATTATACTTGGGAAAATCATCAGGAAAATAGAGCTGCAATTGGGGCTTGGTCAAGCCTATAGCTTTAGCTCTTAAAAACAGCCTGTTCCTGGAGGAGCTATAAGAGACCACACTATTACTAATTATAAGAAACCACAGGTACTGTTCTGTTTTGATCAAGCTGAGTGGACTATAACTTGAAATTT
Organism: Protopterus annectens; assembly: GCF_019279795.1. Lineage (NCBI taxonomy): Eukaryota > Metazoa > Chordata > Ceratodontiformes > Protopteridae > Protopterus > Protopterus annectens. Next base: position 140,853,153 of record NC_056733.1, on the reverse strand, counting down.
TCTGCAGCAGTATGAAAGTAAACTATTGTTTTAGAGTAGGTCCTACCTCCACTGTCTGCTTGGACTTTGCAGTGTACAAAAACAAAACAAATGATGATAAAAATAGAAAGATATAGTGACAGTTATAGCTGCTAGTGTGTAAGTCCCATATTTACAGGAACACGTTAAATAAACGATTTTCATATACACATATTGAAGTTGCAGTTAAAATAAGTCTAAAATAATTCAATATTTTTTTGATTTTATGCCAAGAATGGAATAAATCAAGTCATGAAAATAATCAATAATAACATACAGACAAAACTACAGTTGTAACATTAGATAAAGGTTATATTACCCAGTATGTTTGAAATGTTTCATTTAAACTTCTTACAAATACAATTTTAATGTATTTTAGATAGCAAAGGATATCCATGATTTCTTTAGCTAAACTGTTCCATGAACCAGTAGCTAGCTTGTTGAATAATTTTTCACAACTTGATATGAGCGGTAGGGACTATGTAGCTTGAGGCTGCAATTACTTCTAATAGAGCAAGATGAATCACATATTATCCATTTGTTAAACATTTGAAACGATAAAGAAAGTAATTCATTATCTTTCCATTCATATTTGTAAATATTTCTAAGGACTATAAATGCCAACATATTTTAATGGATATATAGAAAATAGGCAATATTTCAAGTCTGGAAATATACAGATTAAAGTTTTGAATCTCTTTATAATTCACTTCCAATTTTACCCTCCTCTTAATGTCAACCATCCCCCCAAAAATACCTTCAGAAATAACCCCTCCAACTATAACGAGGAAGCATGTACTGGATACAGTCACTAAAGCCAAAAACATGGCCCTAGTAGACTTCACATTCCCTACTAAATTTATATTCTAACTCTGAGAACCCACAATACCAAGGAAAGAACATATTCCCCAGTTCCAATAATGTAGTGATCTTGCACACCTGTCAATAATCTGTTCAGTCAACCAAACTGTATTGAATAAACAGACGGAGACTTTACTTATATTTGTCATTATTAGTGATTTCCATATATCTTTATCCATCTATATGGCTATATCTATCTGTGGAAAAGCAGAGCAAATCTTGAACAATCACTCTTCTCCTTAAAACTTCTTTTTGCAGGGGGGGCAAGCCCCCCTGCACATCTTATGTGGGAGGCAAGCCTGCATACATCCCCTAAACTTCTATATACCAACTCTGAGATCACCATATCAGAGAGAAAAATGGCATCTCAAACGTAGTATACGGAAGTCTGTTCTTTCAGCCATTCAGTCTTCGTGTTTCAGGACTCAATCTAGCAGGTTCTGATATTTCAAATTATTACTATATATATATATATATATATATATATATATATATATATATATATATATATATATATATATATATATATATATAGTTCCCTATCAGAATCCTGAAACACTATAAGCCTGAAAGTCAAAATCCCGAAATCTAATGACTGAAAATGCAAAATCTCGAAAATGCAAAATCCCGAAAGTCAAAATCCTGAAAACACAAATAATGCTAATATGTCACTATAAAGACACTAATATCTACCAACTGACCCTGACCCTAACCCTAACCCTAAGGTCCGTCACTATCGCACACTCACCTGACCTGCCTAACCCTAACTCACTTAAACCGCCCTAACCCCAATATTTGTCACTATTGCATACATGCCTAACCTGCGCCTAACCCTAACTCACTTATACCGCCCCTAACCCTAACATAAAACCAACCGCACACTTACCTGGACCCAACGCATGACCTAACACCACAGGGCTAACAATAGCAAAGCCACAATGACGTCAGCATGTCCATTTTGTGTTTTCAGGATTTTGACTTTCGGGATTTTGCATTTTCGAGATTTTGCATTTTCAGTCATTAGTTTTCGGGATTGTGACTTTCAGGCTTATAGTGTTTCAGGATTCTGATAGGGAACCATATATATATATATATATATATATATATATGTATATGTATATATATATATATATATATATATATATATATATATATATATATATATATATATAGACACACACACACACACATGCATTTCTACTCTATTCATACTTATTTTCAAAAAAGTAGAGACCAGTCTCTTGTTCTCCAGCAGGACAAACAGGAAAATCTGAAAAAAAACACAGATATTTTATAGATTTATAGATTCATAGGAGATTACTAGGCTAACGGCTTAAGGACCCTTATAAGCCTAGCCAATATAACCCAATTTACCCAATATAAATCCCCTAGGGAAAGAGGATGACATGGATTTGTGCCTGTGCATTGAGTATCTTACAGATTGTCCCTGTCCATAAGGGGCATAAGCACTATCCTACTTCTCATTTTGTGATTTCCCCAGCCATTGATCCAAATTGAATTTGAAGAGGGCCAGGGAAGGGCTCTGCTTAATGTGAATAGGAAGCCTGTTTCAAAGAAGAAGCAATCTCTAAGAAACATTTCTGTCTCTCCTGCATGTTTTGTTTGAGTCACTGGCTAAGTTTAGATCCATAGATCTGGTGACCCTCATGCTGTTTGACTTGTGGATGTGTAGCAGCTCATTGTGGCTGGATTTGTTAGTGCCTTGTAGGCCAGGCATAGGTCACTCCTTAATAGTCAGTAGGAGACAGAGTAAAGGGATAGGGCTTTTAGTCTATCCGCATAGTTCATGTTGTTTACACTCTGTATTTTTTTTGTGAGGAACCTCTGAGGTCACTCCATCTGCTGTAAGTGCCTAGTCAAGTACATGCTAAATGGCGCAGTGTACTCAATTATTGGTCCAATGAGGGCTGAGTACAGTGGGATTATACTTTCCATGGATCTGGATGTCACAACTTTATTTATAAGTTGTGCCACATAAAAGGATTTCCTCACTACTGTGGACACATAGCAGTCAAAGTTTAGGCTACTATCTATCTGTGTATCAAAATGTTTCACTTCTGAGTCTGCTCTAAGGGGTGTGCTATTGATGTTGTAATTTGCTGGGTATTTTACTTCCCAAAAGGTATGATATGCTTTTTTTTTTTTTTTGCATTTAGTTTTAGGCCATGGCTCTGTCACCAGTCATTTGTCTGACCTAGGTCCTGCTGAAAGATATTTAGATCATTGGGAATTCACTGATTGCCTCCAGCTTGCAGTCATCGGCAAACCAACATCCAGTGGCCTTACATATTTGCCTTCACTTCAGAGAAGTATATTTCAAACAGGACGAGTCCTAGTACTGAGCCCTGTGGCACACCACTAGTAACTGGCCTCTTGCTGGATCTGGATTCACCCCCTTTAAACATATGTGTCCTAACCATGAGCCAATTGGCTATCCATCTGGCAACAAAGGGATTTATGCCCAGTTTTGTAAGTTTATTTATAATACATGACAGGGGAATTGTGTCAAATACCTTGGCCAGGTCGACGTAGGCGATATGTACTCTTTTGCCCTCAACCATGGCCTTGGTGAGTTTCTCATGGCATGACCTGCACTTGACAAAGCTGAATTGGGTCAGGACCTGTGTTTGGAGGTCTCCTATGTCATTAGTTAGCGTGTCTATGATTATTCTTTTCATGGTCTTACATATATGACTAGTCAGACTTATGGGTCTGTAATTTCTCGGGTCAGTAGATGCTCCCCCTTTATGCAGATGGATAACTGTTGCTGCCCTCCACTCTATCGGTACAAAGCCAGTCTAAAGGCAGTGGTTAAACAGAGATCCTATGAGCTTGATAAGTCCTGATTTAAGCTGTTTAAAAGGCAACCTGGTATATTGTCAGGTCCTATTTAAACCATGCTTTTAACTTTACAGAGCACAGTGATAACCTGTTCTTTGTTGATAACTGGTGGTGGAGTGGTAGAGGGTATTTCTTGAGAGAGAACTGGGGGGAACTGGGAGGTGAAATCTGAGCTAAATTTGTCGGCCAGTATTTATTTTTTATATCATAGCCATTATTTTGTTTTCCTTAGTTATCTTTTTATTTGTGAACCTATCAAACCTATGTTTCTCTCCTGTTAGTACAGTCTTCATATTTTTATGTTTAGCATTCATTTTTTTTTCATTTTCACATTGAAGATATTCTGTATTTGGAGAGTTTTGGTTTCTGGGACTGAAATGAAAATAAAATTTTCCAACTGAACATTCCCTGGTAGCAAATGAAGAAAAGGCAAAGAGTGATATTGCCTCATAGCATAGATGGAAAAAAAACGAGTAGTTATGAAAAGTAAGTAGATCAGAAACACTAAAGGGCAGCCTCACCAGGACTAAAGGTATCAGATCATAACAAAAGGAAGCAATGACTTTTACAGCTATAATGACATACTCAGGAAAAAACAAAAGTAAAAGAAAAAAATCACAGTATCTTCTCCATTATTGTCATCTTTTGGATTATTGCAGTGAGGTCTTTGTCAGAATAAGTAAAAATATAAATATGGAGGTTTCTGTACCACTTTAGAAATGGCTTGGAAATATTTTCTCAAAAAAGTCTTGCTAAAGTTGCTGATGCTCTTTCTGCCAACGTTTAGCACCTCTTTCATAAGAGAATATACCATTTTATTAAGCGGAATGTATCTTCTACACTATCGGTGTTTAATATTGCAATATGTTCTCATTTGCTGCTGATATTAAGTATAAGCTGGCACCTCATGGGAGATGTATTACAAACAGCCTATTGAAAGCCTTGCTGATGAACAATTTTAAAGGATTACCAGAGCATTTACCTTTAAAATTGTTCATCAGCAAGGCTTTCAATAGGCTGTTTGTGATACCCATCATGTCCCCAGTTGGTCTTTGAAACCTACCTGTAGCTAATATTCTAAGGACTACACATACCTTAGTATCCAATGGGATGAGTTCCGCTCAGTTGCCTTTGGTTCTGAGTTGAGGATGGCAGAGCTCACAGAGTTCTTGTAATGTGTCCCTATCCACCTTGTAGCTCTCTACAATCTCCAGGTCATATAGCATCTGAAAAGCTATCCTGGCCCTGAACACTGTTCTCCTTCTCAGCCTAGGCCTATTATCACCAGCACCAGCAGCATTGGCTTCAGCCTCTAGCACATACATATGGAGCAAAGCTGCAGCAGCCCCTAGCATTGTGCCCATAATGGAGGCTACATGGATACTTTATAGCTTGTTGAATAGCTCCACCATGCTGAAAAGCACCTGCTTATGTTGTAATTAGTACCTATGAACCACAACTGCTGCTTAACTGAGTGTGTTAACTCCATTGCTGCTCATTAGTGCTTGAAGTGCACCTCTGCTCCCCTGTGTGCACCTACGCGTAAATAAGGTAAACACAGGCAATATTGTTATTACTGTCCTCCATTCCCATGTTATCATGCAAATATTGAGCACAAACATTTATTTAAAGGTTGCACTCCCTATATTAGAACCCAGACATGTCTGTACTCCAGCCCTACACATACATGGTGCCACAGGAATAGTTACATGTCAAGAATAGAGAAACCTGCCATTCATTTCTCTGTTTCCTGTGATTGTGCTAAGTGCTGCATCATACAAACAATGATAACAATAATTAAAATACAACTTAAAGCAGACAGAGATGACACATTTTAACAAAAAATAAAGAGGATGAAACAGAGCTTGTGAACTGTGCACTGCTTACATGCACTTTCATCTTTCACAGACCTACATGTACACCTCTGTAATTTAACCTGACACACTTGATGTCATAATTCGCTTCTGCCATCCATTGAAAACAAACACTGCGGAAGTGCATACATGAAGTCAACATCCCTACACAGTTACACTTTTTTGCAATTCAACAATTCCAATGCGTTTTGACCTCATTTGCATCTTTACCATGCTGATAGCCCTGAATCTACATGGTTGGTAACCGTGTAGGCAGGGAAACTGAAGGGGAGCCCAATGTTGTAAACACAAGGGAAGGTATTACTTTGCTATATATCTGCACAGAGCACTACTGTTTTTGATAAAATTTGACTGTATTCCCTCAGCTACATAATGCATAGGGTTACATGGTGTATGAATAGGTTGTTTTACGGCATTTACACTTTTTGCTGTCTACATTAGTTATGAGTATATTCTTCATTTGGGAGTGGGGGAGCAAAGCTGCATTTATGTCATGGCACTTAAAAGGATTGTTGCTGTTGTTACTCTACTTTTGTAGCATCCACCTCTGTATAATAATAATAATGTAATAATGTGTCTGCTGTTACATGTTCATAGGTTCATAGGTTCATATGTAGGTACTAAGCTATTGGCCATAGAGCCTATATAAGCCTAGCCAAAAAGGTACCCTGGCTTTCACCACCCAAGAAAATTATTTTCCTGTGCTCCTGTCAAGCAGAGCCACAGAGGTGATCCCGGGGTGAATTTCCTATTTACCATCCAATCATCAAGATTTTTCTTGAAGAGTGCTAATGAGGAGCTTTGTTTGATATAGATAAGTAGTTTGTTCCAGAGTATGGGAAGTCTCTGGGACAGGAATCTATCCCTCCAGCATGTTCTGTTTATTGTAGTGACAAGGTTTAGGTCCCTAGAGTGTGTAGCTCGGAGGGATTGTGATTTCTTTAAGTGGAGCATGTCCAACAGCTCTGGGTTTGACATAGCTTTGTATGTTGGGGCAGAGATTGCCTGGGGGGCGGGGGGGGGGGGCTGATGGATGCTAGAGGGATGAAATTGGAGCAACATTAATTGGCCAACAAATTTGATATATCCCCCATTCAGAATAGGAAGTTCCATTTGCTATTAGTTCAACACGCTCTTATGGTGTTCTTTTTAAGGTTGTATACATAACTGAAAAATTCTTTATGGTTATCCTTAGCCAGAGAGGCTATTTTGCCTTAAATTTAGCTTTAGTGAACTTGATTAGTTCCCTGAGTTGCTTGTTGAGTCTAATGAAAGACTTTTTCGTCTTTTGGCCCTTCCTATTCTTGGACAGGATTTTCTTTCTTTTGTTGTACAACCTATTTATTCTCAAGATCCACCAAGGGGGCTTGTTTTAAGAGTTTGTACTATATTTGTTTGGTTTGGTACTGCTGTTTCTCTGCAGTTATTTACATGCTTGTACAGGGTTTCTGTAAACACTTCTTCTGCCAGACCACCATGTTCTCTGAATTTGGAATGTCTTGGAATTTAATAATGCATTCAGTTAACTGGAGGGGGGTTAATAGGCTGGAGTGCCTTCTGTGTGGAGTCTGCATGTCCTCCCTGTGTTCATGTGGGTTCCCTCTGGATGCTCTGGTTTCTCCCCTCATTCCAAAAATGTGCAGTAGGTGGACTGGACACTTTGAATTGACCAGACATATAAGAGTGCATGCTAGTGTGTGGTATGGAAGAGATACTATGGCAGTGCTAGCCACCCAACAGTATAAACCTTGGCTCTAGATGATTGCCACTGCTGAAGTGACACCCTGACCCCATGATGTGCAAAACTGTAAAAAGAGGTCATGGATGGATGGATTCAGTTAATTTGGAAGTAATTTGCCTTAGAAAAGTTCTTAAAGGTTATTGGTTTGCTGGGAGTTCAGTCTTTATATTTATTTCAAGGGTGACCTCTCTGGAATCTGATATGATCAGTGAGGACAGTATACAAGGGGGGGGGGGTGTACAACATTCCCTCATTGTGAGTATCAGATATGGGATATTTGCACCCCCAGTAGATCTGCAGACTGGCTGCTCCAGTGTATTTGCATTGATAAAATCCAGGAATGTTTGCACCTACATGTTAGTGGTATGGTATGTATCACAGTTTATGGTGGGATAGTTGAAATCATCCAATATTATGGTGTTAGGCTGAATTCCTAGTGACTTTAGTATATTCAAGTACATGGTATGGTTATGCAGGGTCATAGACAAGGACCTATTGCTAGCAAGAATATGGTATTGGACTTTATGTAAGGTTAGTGGGACACAGAGCAGCTCAAGCATGTCATATTGTTTGACCAATCTTCAGGTGTGCTTACTTTTTGTATAGATGGATAAAACTTCACCTCATGTCCCTTCTTGTGCAGTAGCTGATCTAAATGGTGTAGAAGGCATTGCAGCCTTGCAATGCTGGGATGCCTTCCATGGCTTTAAACCATGTCTCAGTAATTGTACAGATGTCAATACTTTCCATGGTGAAGAGCATTTCCAAGGAGTGGACATTCTTGTCAAGTCTCCTAACATTGAGCAGTAACACTTTTTAGTTTATCTTGCATAGAAGGCTAATCAGATTGACATGGCCTACAAAAGGCACTATAGGGTGGATATTGTTTTGGCCAATATTAAATAGCCTAGTGGGAACTGATGCTGACCATCCCTGGCAAAGCAGCATAGTTTGTTGATCATGTCCTCCTAAGCTGACAAATGTTGGGTCTCCCTTAGCATGACACCAGTAACTAAAACAATTTAAGTCAATCATCTCATTTTTTTATATCGTGGTATCATCTTTGGAGAAGGTAGAATACTGTTTAGTCCTAGGCTCATATCTAATGGGACACATATTCTGAAAGCTGTATCATGTCTCTCTTCATATAGTCTGGGAAGGTGCTTCTCAGGTCATTAACACTTAGACTATGACAGATTCATACTGGTAATTGTGGTTCAAATGCCTGAGCACATACATGATCTGGCAGATCCACTCCTGATAGACAACTGACCATGACTGTCTCATTGCTCAGCCTGGTGAGGGGGGCATCATAGTGTCTTACAATAGAGTCTCCAATATATTGTGTTTTGTGGCAGTTTGCCTTAAAAGCTTAGAGGTTGAGTCATTACGAGATGTGGTTGCATGTGTCTTGGGAGTGTTGCCTTTGAAGAGTGTTTGGGTTGCTGCTGAGCACAGAAAATGGAAGGAGTTAAGGTTTCTGTAGATTGCATTTAAGTGCCATATGAGTTTATGTGTCTGATCCATAGTAGGTGAATTGCGTGTGTTACTTGCAACCTATTTGGAGATATCAGTGTATGTATGTATTGAGAGAGCTTTGCCTCCAAGGACATATTGTGATTACATCTCACATCCTGTGCTAGTCTGCTTAAAAATAAGGTTGCTCTTGGTAACCATGAGACAATTGCTACATTGTCCCAGGATACCCATTTCCATCAGGCTGGCTGCACATCTAGGGTTGTGGGCCCTGTTTTTTGTTGTGATCTACGAGGGGTGGTGCAATCAGTGTTTGGAGTTGTTGGGCTGGGGGGGGTCTAAGATTTATCTAAAACAGCACTCTTGGAATAATGCTTCTCAGCAGGCAAAGTAGTTATTCTACACAGCTAGATACTTGAAAAAATAACAGATATTTTATATGGAAATTAAAATATCTCAGTGAGATCATCTATACAGGGCACTGCAAACCACTGCACAGCTCAGCACAGGTTATGGGAGAGGAGTTAGGGAAGAATCCAATCAGTAAACAGTGAAATGCCATGTAAGTGTGTATATATATATATATATATATATATATGTATATATATATATATATATATATATATATATATATATATATATATATATATATATATATATATATATATACATATATATATATATATATATATATATATCTATATATGGTTCATATCTTGCAGTAATTCACAATTCTGTCACTGTTGTGAGTAATAATACAAGACCAATGTTCCCTGATAAGTAAAATGCAAGCAGAAAAAATGCAGAAGTGTAATACATGGGGCTCAGCTCCTGCAGAAATTCACAATTCTTTCACTGTTGTGAGTAATATATAAGACTAAGGTCCCTAGACCAAGTAAATTGCACCAGTAAAAATGCAGTAGAAATTTAATAAATGAGATTCAGATCCTACAGCAATTCACAATTCTCTCACTACTGTGAGTTATACTACAAGACTAAATTCCCAGACTAAGTAAAATGCAAGCAGAAAAATGTAGTAGAAAGTAATAAATGAGGCTCGGATCTTGCTAAGGTTGCCAACCATCTCGTTGTCAGTGGGACACACACGGGTTGAGCTGCCTCATCCCATTGCCTGCTGTGTAAAGTAGTGGGACTTGAAAAGTCCCGCTTTTCAATCGAACTGAATTGCCATGGAAATGCCACAATTACTTCCGTTTTTTCCACGGCAATTCAGTTACTTCACCAACCTGGATCTGCAGGCAAAGCTGCTGCCTGTTAGGTCTGGGTGCTTTAATTCGTGGAACAATTGGCTTCAATTCATGAAAGGGGTGGGGATTGGGGAAGGAAGAGCCCTGCAAAGATTGCAGCTGTAGGAGCGCTTTGTTTTAAGTGCTTCTACAGCTGCTAAGAAAACTACTGAGATGTGTTTTTTTTTTCTAATGAGCCATCCATCCATCCATACATCCATCCAGCCAGGCATAGATTCATCCAGCCAGTCAGCCATCTAGACAGCCAGCCATCCATTTATTCATGCAGCCAGCCATCCATTTATTCATGCAGCCAGCCATCCATTCATGCAGCCAGCCATCCATCCAGCCATCCATCCATCCAGCCATCCATCCATTCATGCAGCCAGACAGCCATCCATCTATTCATGCAGCCAGACATCCATTCATGCAGCCATCCATCCATCCAGCCAGGCATCCATTCATTCAGCCATCCATCCATCAAGCCACCCATCCAGTCATTCATCCATCCAGCTGCTACTCCCACCAACCTGCTAGCCACTCCAGCAGCCAGCCAGACAGTCAGCTAGCCACTCCAGCAGCTGGCCAGCTAACCACTCCAGCAGCCAGCCAACCAGCCAACCAGCCACTCCAGCAGCCAGTTAACTAGCCACTCCATCAACCATCCGTGGTACCCATAACAGCATCTCCTTCACCGCTCCTGTGGTGACGTCATGGTAGAGGTTGTGGCCAGTGCCATATTGGCCACAACCCCATGTCCCACTTTGGCCCACTTAAAATCTGGCAACCCTAGATCCTGTAGCAATTTGCAGTTCTCCCACTACTGTGTTGGATACTACAAGACTAAGGGCCCAGATCAGGTTAAAAACTCAAACAGTTGACTTTGGTTAAAATAAGAAAAAATGCTGAAAAGAACAATACACATTCAGATCAACACTTGGAATATTGCAGTAAGCACACGTTGAAATGAGATTATATGAAACAGAGGCTAACTTGAGCTTTCAGAGTCTAGTGGGAGTGCCTTATCAGTTTGAGCTATCAGTGTCCAGTAGAAATTACATTGGGGGTGGCTTCCAAATACTAATTTACAGTAGGAGTAGACAGGTAAATAGCTGGCAAGTTTAAATGCACACCAATAATTGGACAGGGGTTTTGGAAAAATATCAGTGCAGTCAAACATCAGTTTTAAACTCAGAGCTCTTGCAGACAAGAAATGTAGGTGAATACCTGAAATAAGAAAGCTGTTTCTCGGCACCTCCCTTTAATTATGTAGATCTAATTACTGTTCAACCAATGAATGCAAAAGGAATGTTTCCTAACTGACCCTAGCCAATTACTTTTAAGAAGTCAAAAAAAAAAGAAACCTTTGCAGTAAAAGAAAATTTAAAATACAACAAACTGTAAAGTAGTAAGACAAACATGTCTTTCTTAGTTCTTGTTTGTTCTATTAGGACAAAGTCTTAATCAGTAAGCGTTTTACTTTAGGAATGGGCGTTCAGTTTCCATTTTTGTGCTTCCTTCTATTTTCCTGTTGGATATTTATTGTAAGAGTTCCCATTCATTTCTTGGATGTGTCCTTAAGCTTTTCAGTGTTTTGGAAGCTACATCTCTTCTGGCAATTTTTTTTACTACTAGCAAGTCAAGATGTTTCATATATGCTTGGTAACCCTGTACATTTTTATTCAGTCTTTAGCTGTGTAGTTTTTTTGAACAGTCTGCTACAGTTTTAGGTTTAGTGCCATCACTGAGTATTATTTTTCCTTGTGTGTGTGTGTGTGTGTGTGTGTGTGTGTGTGTGTGTGTGTGTGTGTGTGTGTGTGTGTGTGTGTGTGCGTGTGTGTGTGTGTGTGTGTGTGTGTGTGAGTGTGTGTGTGTGTTTTAACATCTAGTCCTTTTGTCTTTCGGCACTGTTTCTTGTCTAATATTTGTCTTGGTAGGTCTCAATGATTTGTTTTCTGCTTACTCTGGACTTTATTTTTCATGCCATCCATAGCTTTTCAATGCTCTAAATCGTCTAAACACAGTCCATTATGTAGTCCAACATTGGTCCTTGGAAATTTCATCATAAACTCTTGTAATGTGCAGGCCCTTCCTTCTTGACATGCTTACTTAGTTATCTCTCTTGCTTTTTAAAGTGGATATTTCACTCCCCATTATGTTAATTATTTAAACTTCTCTTATATGAAGATATTTCATTTACCCTTGCCCTTGTGGCCTGAACTGTATGGCTTGCTGGTTAAGAATGGACGATTTCACTTAACCAATTAATAATTTCATATACTTATAAAATATGCTACATTTTTGCATAAGTGATGAAACAACTTGCATTAGGGGCAAGTTAGTAATAGTACCATCAGAATCTCAACATATGTGTTCTTTCTTTTGTCAACTTTTCTTAATAATTTAAGTTGCCAAATTTTTCAAAGTTAAACATAGTGATAACAAATGAGATGGTGTGGTAGCATTTATGAGTTCCTCATTTTTTTGGTGCAGGTAATATCATTTAAAGGTCCATTTAGTTTGCAGAATGAAGCAATAATACTGTGATGGGTACCTGCAAATACATTGTGCACATCTGCATTTTCATTGTTTTATAACAAGAGTAAATAGCAAATAAAAAGGACATTAGTTGCTCCAGTGCAGAACATGACATCACCATATCTATCCTTCCTCTTATCCAGAAGGAGAATATCAACACCATTTCATTACCCATCATGCCAGCATAGCAAATCTGCATTACCGATGATACCCTTCAACTTCAGGTTCATAGGTTCATAGAAGGTTATTATGATAATGGCCCTAGGTCCCTTACACCCTTACAGGCCTAGCCATATTTATCCTGAGTTGCCTCAATTGTCAGTGGTTAGGAGAGTGAAGTTTACAAAGGTAAGAGTCTATGGTAATTAATACCAACTATCACTGTTCATGTGAGGCATGGACACCACCCCAGGAGTTAATTTGCGGTCACACATCCATTGATCTAGGTTGCATTTGAAGAGGGACAGGGAGGGCTCTGTTTCACAAGAACTGGAATTTTTTTCCAGAGTCTCAGTCTCTGGGAAGCTGTATCTATCTTTCCAGCATGATTTGTTCATGTCAGAGACTAGGTTAAGATCCTTGGAGTGAGTGACCCTCATGCAGTTTCATTTATGAATGTGCAGCATTTCTGTCAGGGCCAGGTCAGAGACTGCCCAGTAATCCAACCATAGGCCACCCCTTAGCAGCCTGTAGGAGACAGAATACAGTGATAGGGCTTTCAGTCTTTCCACGTAGAACTTATAGGTTCATAGGTGTTTACCACGTTAATGACCACAAGGGCCTTTTGTAAGCCCAGCCATGCATCCCAAATCCCTGACAAGTTCAGGTACCCTTGATAAATGTAAGCAGGGACTTGGGGAATGAAATATTTACAAGTAGAGGGACTGGGAGATGAACCATTTACAGGTTGCCTGTGTCCATTAGAGACATAAGTGCCAAGGCATGCATGAATTTCCTGTTCCCCATCCAGTTGTCCAAGTTACACTTGAATCGGGTTTGGGAGGAGCTCTGCTTCATATGGATGGGGAGCTTGTTCCCGAGACGGGGTAGTCTCTGAGATACATACATGTCTCTCCAGCAGGTCCTATGTATATCGCAGACAAGGTTTAAGTCTTTAGAATGGGTAATTCTGGTGATGATTGTTTTGTGGATATGCAGGAGGTCCATCAGAGTGGGGACTGATAATGCCCTGTATGCCAGGCATAGATCTCCCCTCAACAGCCTGTAGGTGACAGAATACAGGGCTATGGCCTAAACGTAGTCTGCATAGGACATTTTACTTATGCCCTGTATTCCTTTAGTGAGGAATCTCTCTGGACATTTCATTTATTGGAATTGCCTGGTTAGGTACATACCAAATGAGGCATTGTATTCAATGTTAAGTCTGATGAATGCCGGATGCAGTGGAACAATGACTTCCTTGGACATAGATGCTATACCTTTGTTTATAAGCTGTGCAACATATAATGATTTCCTCAATACTATAGACATGTGATTGTCAAAGGCTAGATTTCTGTCTATATGTGTCCCTAAGTCCCTGACTACTAGGTCAACTCTGAGGGGTGTTTTGTTAATATACTTACCAGGGGTGGATGACTTCCCAAAGAATACTATTATGCATTTCTTGGCATTTAATTTTATTCTATGGCTCTGATACCAGTTGTCTGTCTGTGTCAGCCCTTCCTGGAAAACATTTGTGTTGGTGGGGGATTCAATGACAGCTCCTAATTTGTAATCATCTGCAATTTAGTCAGCCAGAGACCATTGACATTGGCCTTGGCTTCAGAGAAGTAAATGCCAAAAAGGAGTGGTCCAAGGGCTGATCCCTGAGGGATTCCATTTGAGACAGGCCTCTTTGTAGAGGTGGACTCCCCAATCTAACATCCTGGGTCCTGTCTGTGAGCCAGTTGGCTATCCACTGGGTGACATATGGGTTTGTACCTAAACTTCTTTGTTTGTCATCAATGCCTGAGTGGGGTATTGTGTTGAATGCCTTGGCCAGGTCAAGGTAGGCACTGTGTACCATTTTGCCTCATCCTTTGCTTTGGTAACCTTCTCAAAGAAGTCCACCAGGTTGAGTAGGCATGATATGTCCTTGATGAAACCAAACTATGTTGGGTCCAGTGTCTGGAGGTTTACTATATCATTATTGATCCTTTCCATGATAATTCTTTCCATGGCTTTGTTTTGTGTACCCTGTATTTTCTTGGTGAGGAATCTCTGTGGTCTCTCCAGCTTTTTGCAGGTGTCTACTGAGGTACTTGCAAAACAGAGCATTGTACTCAATGACTGGTTTGATAAAGGCTGAGTATAATGGAATTATAACATCCTTATATCTAGATATGATGTCTTTACTTATGAGATATGCCACATAGAAAGATTTCCGTACCACTGAATACATGGTGGTTGAAGTTCAGATTGCTATCAACCTGGGTACCCAGATCACATACCACTGGGTCTCCCTTTACAGCACTGCTGTCTATAATGTAATTAGCAGGGATGTCAACTTTCTCAAATGGAATATTAATGCATTTTTTGCATTTAGCTTTAATATGTGGCTTTAGCAGCAACCATTTTTCTGTGTTAACCCTTTCTACAGTATATTAACATAATTGGGAGATTCATTGATTGCTCTCAGTTTGCAAACATCAGTCAACTCGGTCAGTCACAGGCCTTCCACATTTGCCTGGACTTCTGAGAAATAAATTCCAAACAGTAAATGGCCTAGCACAGAACCCTGGGGTATTCCACTTGTGACTGATCTTTTGCTAGAAGTGAAGTCATACATTTTGACAGCATGTGTCCTGTCTGTGAGCCAACTGGTTACCCATCTAGTGATGTAGGCATTAATTCCAAATTAGGAGAGTTTCTCAATAATACTAGAGTAGGGGATTGTGTCAAATGTCTTGGCTAGGTCAAGGTAGGTGGTATGCACTGCTTTCCCCTTATCAAGGGCCTTGGTGACTTTCTCAAAGAAGTCAACCAGGTTTAACAGGAATGATCTACCTTTAACAAAGCCAAACTGGGTTGGGTCCAGAGTCTCGAGATTACCTATGTCCTGGCTGGGGTATATATTAGAACATTGAAGTTTCATAACTTTGAATGTTCTAATATCGACCCCTATTCAGCGAACGCTGAAAACAGCGAAGCTGCGGAACACTGAATTTCCTCCTAGGGAAGGAATTCGGTTGGCCATTCCTGTGGCTTCACTATGTTCAGCACTGTGGTGGAAAGTTACAGGTCGGGATCAGGTAAGTGTGTGATTGTGTGGACGTGAGGGTTAGGGCATGGGGTAGGTGAGTTAGGGTTAGGGCATGGGTGAGGTGAGTGTGCGATAGTGACGGACCTTAGGGTGAGGGTTTGGGTCATGGTAAGTGGATAGCTAGTGGTGTGTGTACAGTTTAGTGTAGGGTTAGATGTAGGATTTTAGGTGTATGTGTGTGGATTGCTGTTTGTTTGGTGTGTTTGTGTTGTGTGTATGTGTGTCGGAACAAAAAATTTGCTGTTCTGCATGTTCAATATTGTCAGTGTTCGCTGAATAGGGGTCGATATTAGAACATTCGACGTTTTAAAAAGTCGATGTTCTAATATAGACCCATCCTGGTTGATAAGGTCCATAATGATTCTTTCCATGGCCTTGTAGATAAAACTAGTCACGCTTACGGGTCTATAATTCCCAGGGTCGGTTGATGGTCTCCCTCTGTGCAGAGGGATTACTGTTGCTGTCCTCCAATTCGCTGGAACATAGCCAGTTTGCAGACTGTGGTTAAACAGGGATCCGGGTGAGACTGCTAGGTCATGTTTGAAGTTGTTTAAAAGGCAACCTTGGATGTTATCTCATCCCATTCATGCTGTGTTTTTAGCCTTGGAGAGTGCAGAGATGACCTGCTTTCTTCAGATAGTAGGTTGAGGAATGGTGGCAGGTATACTTTGGGGGGTGACTGGTGTTGACAGGGGCTGACGTTTGCTCCAAATCTGTCAGCTACCAAGTTGGATATTACCTCCAGTTGAGTATGTGTGATGCTATCCACAACCATTTCAGTGCTTAGCTGGGTATTGCCTTTTAAATTTCAAATGTAGTTAAATAATGCCTTGTGATTATCATTAGACAGGGAGGCAGTTTTTGCTAAAAATTAGCTTTGGAGGAGTTGACAAGATCTCTGATTTGTTTGTTTAAGCTAGAGATGGATTTTTTTCCTTTGCTGAGCCAGTTCCTTTTTTGTTTTTGGACATTAGTTTCTTTCTCTTGTTGTATAACTTGTTTATAGAAGGGCTCCACCAGGATGGCTTGTTTTTTCGACAAGACCTCGTTTTAATCCAGTCAGGTACTGTCAATTCTATACAACTGTTTAAGTGGTTATACAGGACATTGGTGTACACCTCTGCATAGAAGTCCATGTTATCTGTGTATGAGGGGGCTTTGAAACTTGTTATATCATCTCTTAGTAGAAGGTAATTTGTCTTGGAAAAATTCTTAAGCATTTTTGAGCCTGATGGGTTATCTGGCATTATAATTACCTCAAATGAGATGTATTTATGGTCTGCTCTTACCTGGGAGGACGAATCTCTGAGCCAGCTTGTTTGTAGGTACGTATGTTTCCCAGGCAATGGAAGGATAGTTAAAATTACCCATGAATAAGGTGTTGAGCTGCATGGCAAGGGACTCCACTAAGTCCAGGTATGCGGTATGCTTTTCTTGTTTCAAAGTGGGGATCTATAGATAGCTATGACTTGGTAGGGGGTTTTGCCTATAGTTAAATGGACATCAAGTAGCTCAAGAGAGTCCTACTGTTTGACCAGTCTAGAGATGTACTTGTCCTTAAGGAAGATGGATATGCCTCCTCCTTAGTTCTTTCATGCTTAGTTTGTGGTCTGAATGTATGGAATGTGTTGTAGCCCTGCACAGCTGGGGTGCTTTCCATGTCATTGAACCATGTCTAAGTGACTGCACAGACATCAACATTTTCCAGGGTGAGGGGTGCTTCCAGAGAGTACAGTTTCTTGTTTAGAATCCTAGCATTAAGCAGCAGTGCATTGAGTTTATCTAGAGAGAATTTTTTATGTTTGGAGTTTGGTTATTTTGATGCTGTCTAAAAAAGGCACAATAGGGGTGACTAATGATTTTGCCGGTATCCAAAAACCTAGAGGAGACAGGTGCAGACCATCTCTGGCAAAGCAGTGTAGCTTGTTGACCATGTCTTCTCAGGCTAACAGATATTGGATCCCCTTGGACTGACACCAGAAGCTAAGCCAATTGTTAAAGTTAATAATTTTTTGTTTGTATAGTGACATCATCGTTGGAGAAGGTAAAATGCTGTTTACGTCTATACCTGTCTTTGACACATAATCTGAGAGCTCAGTCATGTCTCTCTTTATATAATCTAGAGAGATATGTCTTGAGTCATTCACCCCCAACAAGGACTGTGATGGAGACACACTAGTACTTGTGGTTGGGTGACTTGACTTGTATGAGTGACTTGATGGATCCTGGCACCTGCCTGGCAGCTAACCATAACCTGGTCCTTATAACCTGTCTGACATTTGATTTGTCCTTATGTGAGATTCTTGCCTCCAATTTCATAGTGTAACTGCATATCTCACAAAAAAGTATGTGTTTGTTTCAGGTTGTCAGTATATAAGAGACAATTGCCATACCACATCAAGATGCACCTGATGCACAAATGTGGCATATATTTTTGTAGTTTCTGAGGATATCTGATGCCTATTACCCCCTTCCAAATTTTACTGTGGTGTTCCTGACATAAGGCAGTAGACTACCTTTAAACATAGACTGCATATGCTCACTATTGTGTTATATCACATTTTAACCCCATGATCACAACCTGTAAATTCTATGCATGTGCCTACCGTTTCCAGTGGCATCTCACCCAGTAGGTATTCTTTTACATTTCCCTTTGTATACTAGTTGCAAATCTGTTGCACTGACCCATTGTATATGGTTAGCTGTACTCTCATCTTTAATCTCCTACTTTGAATTCCATGGTTCTCTGCCTTCTGAGGTGCAGTTAACCTCTAATACTTAATTCCTAATATTCATATTCTGACCTCTCCTTGTCTGACTTTTATTACCCTATGGATGCTACTTATAACTTTGTGTTGTGGTCCCATTTATTTTGATTTCTCCATTGTAATTATTTCTTGTAGTTGTATATTATGAAAATCCTGCATTTTTGTCATGAGTTTGACCCCCACTGCATTCAGCATAGGCTGCCACCGCATGTCAATCTTCTCAACACTGCCTTATGTAGCAGCTTTATTGACTACATTCAGAAGATTCAAAAGTTTTTGTATTGACAAGGATACACATTTTCACTTGCTACACTAGCATGCCTTTCTAGACATAGATAATGAAAACCACACATTTACGCGCTTCTAATTTGAAATAGTACATTTTGCATTGCAGTTATTCCCTGCTTTCATAGTTGTGTGGGTGGATACAGAGATGCAGAAATCCCTCACTTTCATGTCAGTGCCACAGCAGTTTTTTAAATGCATGTGTTGGAGGTGACAGGCTAAAAAGTTCATGTATTTTGTAACCAAAACATCATGTTTTGCTGTGAAAATGACTCACTACAAAACAGAAAAAAAAAGAAAAAAAAAAGAAAAGGCATATGAACTTGCAAGGTTTAGGGGAGCATCAGAGATAAAGACTTGCAGTGCCCTGTCCAGCAGACAGGAAATGGTGTTACACTATCAGGGAAAGCACACATTTGGAAGAAATCATATGCCAGCTCCATCATCTGTTGAAATGTACTTCCTTTATCAGTGTAATAATGGCTTATGTTTTCATTCAGCATCTCATTATGTGTGATGAAATGCTTCACGCCACTTGTAAGACAGTACAGGTAACAGGTACAGTAGTGTGTGTCTCTGCATCATCTCTTCTATAATTACCTAGGAAGCTGACAGAAGGCTGCACAATTAGAAGGAAAGTATGTCCTTAAATCTTAACATGAAAGACCACATCTTATAGACCTTCAATGTCTTAAGGAAATGCATCTTTAATGTTGTTTGTGCTAGACTTTGAAACATACAGAACATTCTGAATATTATTTATGGAAGTGTGAAACAAGACTCCCATGAGAAAAGTAAAGAATGCTTTCATTTAATAAATAGTCATGTAAGTTCAAAAAAGATCTCAGACATAATAATATGAAAACTATTCACTCAGACAAGGACTTGTGTAAGTGATATATAGATTTTAGTAGTAAGATAAATAAAATAAAAAAATAATGACTGTACCATTTAAGAAAATACCATAAATATTTGTATTCTTTATTGGTAGACTTTTCATCCAGAAGAGAAATCTAAATATGCAGTGTATGATTTACAGCTGAATTTTACATTTGTTATAGACCTTTATAGCTGGATGTGTTGTAACAACTGGAAATCAACAGGCATGACCATCCTATGATAACACGTCTCTGACAGTGCTTGAACCTGGAATTTCATGGTTTCCGAATGGATCTCCTTAGCACAACATGATGCAGTGTTATCAACCCCCTTTTCCCCATTTTTGCATAAGGTCAGTGAGTCACATCAGCATTAGTCAATGGTATCATCAAAATGACAATGAAGGAGAAGCCACGGCCATGTTGGAATGTGATTATCTAGGGGATGAGCTCTGCCAATAATCTTCTTTACCATTAGATATTTCAATACCCATTTTTTAGATGATAATTGCTCTTTCTAGAGAAATAAGGAAGCAGATTAATAGCTGTCAGATATAAAAGAAAATGCAGCTCTATTGCAAGGTGATAGTCCTTAATGGAAGCAGTGTGTGACCAGATTCCAGTACAGTGTCTTTGTGAGTCTGGAAAATGATGAATCTCCAGATATATTGAGAATTCTTCCCTTCAAATGACTGCTCAAAGTCTCGCTCAGCTATTTTAGAATGTACCTATTGCATCAATATTTTAGTGATCCCCCCACACCCAGTTAAAGGTATTGAAAATATAGCTGCAATTTTACTGAGCCCCAGAGACAACTCAGCTTGCCTTGCTGAGTTAAAATGAGTCACATGTTAGGAAATGTTAAGGTAACTGTTTATCTTTCTGTTCACTGCAGCAGAACTTTTGCAGAGGGTTTGGAATTCATCTGCAAAGTCATACAGGCCACAAAGATCTAAAATCTACAATCATATTTAGATATGTTACCAATACATGTAACCTCGTACGAATTACAGAAGGTGTTATTACTGGGCACATTGTAGGTGCTGCGAAGAGCACTTTTGGCTGACATCAAAGATTGAAACAATACTAATTTCATGAACTTTAATCGTACTTTGACTTAGGAATGGAGTCCATTCCCATCATGGTATTAGAAACTCAGAAGACATGAAGAAATTAAAGAAGAGAGAAGCCGCAAAGAAGATTAAAGCTCTTACAGATACTGATCTCCACCCCTTTGGACTGTTGATAATGTTCTCGGGAATCAAGTTCTCACTTTCTAGACGAGCAATGTTCCATGAAGAGATCCCACCTTTCCCTCTAATATGTCTTCATATGACCTACAGTCTCATTATGATTAGTATTTGCTGAACTCAAGCCTGTGGATAAAAGAAGTCATGAGTGATCAGTGATTCATTTCCTGGCCAAGTGTTCATGGGACTGCAGAAACCTTCATTGACCTGACAGACTAAGGTATGTTTTATTTATTTATTTATTTGCATAGCTAGAAAATGCAGCTGTTCAGAGTCCAGATGCAACAGATTCCCAGAGAGAAATACTGTAGAATTAATGCAAGGCAAAATTACACACTCACAATGCAGACATAATAATCTCAACAGGAAAATATACAATCAAAATTCATGTCAAATGTGCCTTTCATGCATTAAATTATGAAAAAAAATTTAACATATCAAAGTGGACAAAGTTGTTAGTAACCTGCGTACATAGGAAACAAAATTTGCAATTGATGCATGGAAAGTGTAAGCATTATAAAAAATAAAATGATGCAGTGTACATGGGAACAACAACAGCAAACGTCTTAAGTGAATGGTTTTAAAGGAAATTTATTTATAGATAAAAATGTGGAAAAAGAGTAGAAGGAGTGTCTATAAAACAAAAAAAAATGAGAACAAGCAATTAAAAGGATACTAAATCTAGACATGGCTTTAAGAAGCTTGTAAAATGAAAGTGTTGAATACAGAAGGGGGGGTAAGTAACTTTCTGGCAGGGAAGAACAGCGAACAGAGAAAACAGAAGTACATGATCAGGTTGAACAATTGTTTACAGAACTAATGGTTGAAAAGAGCATGATAAGTTAGGCAGAGATCCTGGAAAAGGACAAAAGATAAAGGACTAGTGAGAACAGAAAACCTTGGGTACAGGAAAGATGCAGCTGAAGGTATGCTGGACACAGCGGCTAACATAAATTAGGGTTAGGATACACAGATAGGAAGAGGGGTAGAGCAAACAGGACAGGGAGAAGGGCAGCCAGACAAGTAATGAGTTAGGACTAACTCATACCTGGCAAGGAGAGAGGTAAGCAAGGCAAGTCTTAAAAGGAGGAAAGAAAGGAACATCAAGGATTGAGGGGGATAACATGAAGTAAAGCACTGGGAAAAGTACAGGAAGAGGTGCAGAAACTGGCCACAGATCCAAAAGTTAAGACTTGTGAGATAAGACAACAAGTAACTAATAAGAAAAGTGCAGTGAAGAGAGGAAAAGGGTGATTCAAAAAAGTACATAAATGAGATCAGAGCAAGATAAAGTAACACAGATTTATTGTTATGATGATAGTGTGTGTAAGACATCAACACACATTATGATGATAGTGTGTGTAAGACATCAACAAACATCAGAAACAGAGATATTTGACATAAGATCAATCCTTGTCATTTTACTTTATATTGCTACACTCAAAAGAGAAATAACATTTCATTATTTCAGGGAGGTTCTTGTCCTGTTATCCACTCATTTTTTTTACTTATCTCTTACCTGCTTTTCCTTCTACCTCTTTGTATAAGGTATACAATTCATTGTGTCCATACACACTTGGCTGTAGCAGGCACTTCTAACTTTAGCTCAGTCCATCTACACTACTTTAAAATAGCTGTATGACTGCAATCCTCATTGATATATGGACAGCATGCAGATTTTGTCAGTTTTTCAAGGGTAAGTGAGTAAAGAAAGCTAATTTAAAGTATTTTACCTTATTGAAGATTATTCATAGCTGCTGTGTTTAATTTTTAATCATTCTATAATTAAATAAACAAGCATGTACATTTGATCAATATATTTTTGCAGTTGGAATTTTGTTTGCTATGGATGTCTTCATGCAGAAGAAAAGGATACAGGTAAATCAGCAGCATATCTTTTTTACCAAACATTTTTTATTAATTCAGGTCTCAGTGCTCACATGCTCACAGGGGTAGTGCCCTGGCTGTCTAAACATCAACCTGTGTTCATCTAGCAGAATGAACTCTAGAGGGACCAGACAAGGGGATGGAAGTGGGCAGCCAATGCCAGCTCACCCATTATAGATGAAGGGAGACAGTTGAACTCACTGCATCAGTGACCCCTACTGGAGTGCATGTACATTGCATACAGCTGGGAGCCTAGAGTGCTTGTGTTTCATAGCCTTGTGTAGCTTAGCTGTGAGGTTGCACTTACATGCTAGCATGCATGCGCTCACTGACAGCAACATTTACAGAGTGCACAAGCTGCCAAGGGGGTACAGATTTGACAATCTGCCATATTGACAGTCTAGCCCTCTCCCTAACACCCAACTCTCATTTCCTCTGGGGAGGAAATGAGTTGGGGGGTTGTTGCACTGATGAAGGAATGAGAGGGCCATTTGGATATATGAAAGAATGATTTTGAGCAAATCCTTTGGATCAAGAAAAATATAATTTTTTAAAATAAAATATACAGCCAAACATTGAGATATATACATATCAAATACATTAATATCAAAATGAATATAATACACACACACACACACACACACACACACACACACACACACACACACACACACACACACACACACACACACACATACACACACATGCACACTTTTTATCTCAACATAGAAAGTAAGGTAAAAAAAGTATATATAAAAGTAGGAAAAAGCATAGACTCAGCAAATCTATAATATACAATTATAGAAATCCTATACTTATGAGTTGTGAAATTATTAATGTTACTAAATATTCAACTTATTTTTCATATTTCTAAATGAGTTCCTAATTTTGAAAAACAATACATATAGTCCACATGTTTAATGACTGCTGCCTGTATTTCTTCTTTACATACATAAGTAGGAATTCTAAGACATTCTGCAAAAGAAGTCAGAAATTGAGTGTTCAAGTTTCTTTTTATTTCTTTTCTGGAAACATTAAGAATAACTCACAACAATGATATTTTCAAGATTGTAAAAACTGTTAAATACATTTCAATACAGAACATTTGCAATATAAGGATGAAATGTTCCAAAAGAAGATCTCAAAGCAATAGTTTTGTGCTTACTAGACAGGGAATAATAAAAGCTATTGTTGTAAAAGTCCCATTATGTATCTGACATGACAATTTTGATATGTAATACGATGTGGTATAACACAGATAAGATTTAGAAGAAATGTTTGCAGTCAAAAATCAAATATATATATTTGCAATGATTAGTTAAGTTGCCACTGAACATTTTTGGAATTTCCTAAAATTTAGAAGAAATACAATTCTCAAAACAATTGTTTTATGCTTACTATCTAGGCCATGATAAAAGTTCGCTAGCAAAAGTTCCGTTATGTATGTGGTAAAAAACATTTTGATATCAAATATGATTGTATATATCATTGATAAGATTTAGAAGAAAAGTTTGCAGTCAAAAATCAATGATACATATTTTTTAAAAAGTTGAGTTAAGTTGAATGTAAACCGATTAGGAATTTTTTTAAGTTTAGTAGCAATTATCATTCCTTATATGTTGTATCATTATGCAGGTTTTATTATGAATGTTAATTTTAAATAGGATTTAAGGTTAAAATAACACATCAGAATTTACTTTTATTGTTTTTTACCAAGTGTATTGACTGGTATAAGACTATTTCCATCCAAAATCCAAGCAATATGGAAAAATCACAAATCTAACAAATATACATAAAAAAATAAAAACAGTAATATACAATATATAAATATTGTAACACATCAGTTCTAGAAACAGAGTATTGTGTCTTTAACATGTGTGCTGTAATATGAGGTCTAAAAACATGCCTAGAGCAGTTAGTCGAGTGAACAGCCTATTGACAAGGCAATGGTTAGCAGCTAATTCTGTAGAAAACTAAACGGCTTTGAGAACTAGAATAAGGAAGTTTGGTCCACAACTTGAGGCTCAGGAGAAGTTAGCTGTAGTTTGCCAAGTAGGTCATTATTTACTTATGGATTATACTTGGGAAAATCATCACAAAAAAATAAGCTGCAATTGGGGCTTGGTCAAGCCTATAGCTTTAGCTCTTAAAAAACTGGCTGTGTTCCTGAGAGGCTGAGAGAGACACATATTACAATACAAGAAACCACAGGTACTGTTCTGTTTTGATCAAGCTGGGTGGACTATAACTTGAAATTTTCTGCAGCAGTATGAAAGTAAACTATTATTTTAGAGTAGGTCCTATCTCCACTGTCTGCTTGGACTTTGCAGTGTACAAAAACAAAAAAAATGATGATAAAAATAGAAAGATATAGTGAAAGTTATAGCTGCTAGTGTGTAAGTCCCATATTTACAGGAACACGTTAAATAAATGATTTTCATCTACACATATTGAAGTTGCAGTTAAAATAAGTCTAAAATAATTCAATATTTTTTAAATTTATTTTTATGCCAGGAATGGAATAAATCAAGTCATGAAAATAATCAATAATAACATACAGACAAAACTACAGTTGTAACATTAGATAAAGGTTATATTACCCAGTATGTTTGAAATGTTTCATTTAAACTTCTTACAAATACAATTTTAATGTATTTTAGATAGCAAAGGATATCCATGATTTTTTTAGCTAAACTGTTCCATAGCTAGCTTGTTGAATAATTTTTCACAACTTGATATGAGCGGTAGGGACTATGTAGTTTGAGGCTGCAATTACTTCTAATAGTGCAAGATGAATCACATATTATCAATTTGTTAAACATTTGAAACAATAAATAAAGTAATTCATTATCTTTCCATTCATATTTGTAAATATTTCTAAGGACTATAAATGCCAACACATTTTAATGGATATATAGAAAATAGGCAATATTTCAAGTCTGGAAATATACAGATTAAAGTTTTGAATCTCTTTATAATTCACTTCCAATTTTACCCTCCTCTTAATCCCAACCATCCCCCCAAAAATACCTTCAGAAATAACCCCTCCAAATATAACGAGGAAGCATGTACTGGATACAGTCACTAAAGCCAAAAACATGGCCCTAGTAGACTCCACATTCCCTACTAAATTTATATTCTAACTCTGAGAACCCACAATACCAAGGAAAGAACATATTCCCCAGTTCCAATAATGTAGTGATCTTGCACACCTGTCAATAATCTGTTCAGTCAACCAAATTGTATTGAATAAACAAACGGAGACTTTACTTATATTTGACATTATTAGTGATTTCCATATATCTTTATCCATCCATATGGCTATATCTATCTGTGGAAAAGCAGAGCAAATCTTGAACAATCACTCTTCTTCTTAAAACTTCTTTTTGCAGGGGGGCAAGCCCCCCTGCACATCTTATGTGGGAGGCAAGCCTGCATACATCCCCTAAACTTCTATATACCAACTCTGAGATCACCATATCTGAGAGACAAATGGCATCTCAAATGTAGTATAAGGAAGTCTGTTCTTTCAGCCATTCAGTCTTCGTGTTTCAGGACTCAATCTAGCAGGTTCTGATATTTCAAATTATTACCATATATATATATATATATATATATATATATATATATATATATATATATAGATACACACACACACACACACACCCACACACACACACACACACACACACACACACACACACACACACACACACACACACACACACACACACACACACACACAAACACATGCATTTCTACTCTATTCATACTTATTTTCAAAAAAGTAGAGAACAGTCTCTTGTTCTCCAGCAGGACAAACAGGAAAATCTGAAAAAAACACAGATATTTTATAGATTTATAGATTCATAGGAGATTACTAGGCTAACAGCTTAAGGACCCTTATAAGCCTAGCCAATATAACCCAATTTACCCAATATAAATCCCCTAGGGAAAGAGGATGACATGGATTTGTGCCTGTGCATTGAGTATCTTACAGATTGTCCCTGTCCATAAGGGGCATAAGCACTATCCTACTTCTCATTTTGTGATTTCCCCAGCCATTGATCCAAATTGAATTTGAAGAGGGCCAGGGAAGGGCTCTGCTTAATGTGAATAGGAAGCCTGTTTCAAAGAAGAAGCAATCTCTAAGAAACATTTCTGTCTCTCCTGCATGTTTTGTTTGAGTCACTGGCTAAGTTTAGATCCATAGATCTGGTGACCCTCATGCTGTTTGACTTGTGGATGTGTAGCAGCTCATTGTGGCTGGATTTGTTAGTGCCTTGTAGGCCAGGCATAGGTCACTCCTTAATAGTCAGTAGGAGACAGAGTAAAGGGATAGGGCTTTTAGTCTATCCGCATAGTTCATGTTGTTTACACTCTGTATTTTTTTTGTGAGGAACCTCTGAGGTCACACCATCTGCTGTAAGTGCCTAGTCAAGTACATGCTAAATGGTGCAGTGTACTCAATTATTGGTCCAATGAGGGCTGAGTACAGTGGGATTATACTTTCCATGGATCTGGATGTCACAACTTTATTTATAAGTTGTGCCACATAAAAGGATTTCCTCACTACTGTGGACACATAGCAGTCAAAGTTTAGGCTACTATCTATCTGTGTATCAAAATGTCTCACTTCTGAGTCTGCTCTAAGGGGTGTGCTATTGATGTTGTAATTTGCTGGGTATTTTACTTCCCAAAAGGTATGTTATGCTTTTTTTTTTTTTTTGCATTTAGTTTTAGGCCATGGCTCTGTCACCAGTCATTTGTCTGACCTAGGTCCTGCTGAAAGATATTTAGATCATTGGGAATTCACTGATTGCCTCCAGCTTGCAGTCATCGGCAAACCAACATCCAGTGGCCTTACATATTTGCCTTCACTTCAGAGAAGTATATTTCAAACAGGACGAGTCCTAGTACTGAGCCCTGTGGCACACCACTAGTAACTGGCCTCTTGCTGGATCTGGATTCACCCCCTTTAAACATATGTGTCCTAACCATGAGCCAATTGGCTATCCATCTGGCAACAAAGGGATTTATGCCCAGTTTTGTAAGTTTATTTATAATACATGACAGGGGAATTGTGTCAAATACCTTGGCCAGGTCGAAGTAGGTGATATGTACTCTTTTGCCCTTAACCATGGCCTTGGTGAGTTTCTCATGGCATGACCTGCACTTGACAAAGCTGAATTGGGTCAGGACCTGTGTTTGGAGGTCTCCTATGTCATTAGTTAGCATGTCTATGATTATTCTTTTCATGGTCTTACATATATGACTAGTCAGACTTATGGGTCTGTAATTTCTCGGGTCAGTAGATGCTCCCCCTTTATGCAGAGGGATAACTGTTGCTGCCCTCCACTCTATCGGTACAAAGCCAGTCTAAAGGCAATGGTTAAACAGAGATCCTATGAGCTTGATAAGTCCTGATTTAAGCTGTTTAAAAGGCAACCTGGTATATTGTCAGGTCCTATTTAAACCATGCATTTAACTTTACAGAGCACAGTGATAACCTGTTCTTTGTTGATAACTGGTGGTGGAGTGGTAGTGGGTATTTCTTGAGAGAGAAATGGGGGGGATTGGGAGGTGAAATCTGAGCTAAATTTGTCGGCCAGTATTTATTTTTTATATCATAGCCATTATTTTGTTTTTCTTAGTTATCTTTTTATTTGTGAACCTATCAAACCTATGTTTCTCTCCTGTTAGTACAGTCTTCATATTTTTATGTTTAGCATTCATTTTTTTTTCATTTAAACATTGAAGATATTCTGTATTTGGAGAGTTTTGGTTTCTGGGACTGAAATGAAAATAAAATTTTCCAACTGAACATTCCCTGGTAGCAAATGAAAAAACATAAATAAGGCAAAGAGTGATATTGCCTCATAGCATAGATGGAAAAAAAAACGAGTAGTTATGAAAAGTAAGTAGATCAGAAACACTAAATGGCAGCCTCACCAGGACTAAAGGTATCAGATCATAACAAAAGGAAGCAATGACTTTTACAGCTATAATGACATACAAGGAAAAAATAAAAGTAAAAGAAAAAAATCACAGTATCTTCTCCATTATTGTCATCTTTTGGATTATTGCAGTGAGGTCTTTGTCAGAATAAGTAAAAATATAAATATGGCGGTTTCTGTACCACTTTAGAAATGGCTTGGAAATATTTTCTCAAAAAAGTCTTGCTAAAGTTGCTGATGCTCTTTCTGCCAACGTTTAGCACCTCTTTCATAAGAGAATATACCATTTTATTAAGCGGAATGTATCTTCTACACTATCGGTGTTTAATATTGCAATATGTTCTCATTTGCTGCTGATATTAAATATAAGCTGGCACCTCATGGGAGATGTATCACAAACAGCCTATTGAAAGCCTTGCTGATGAACAATTTTAAAGGATTACCAGAGCATTTACCTTTAAAATTGTTCATCAGCAAGGCTTTCAATAGGCTGTTTGTGATACATACCACAAACTCTATTGAAAGCCTTGCTGATGAACAATTTTAAAGGTAAATGCTCTGGTAATCCTTTAAAATTGTTCACAACTTACAACTTATAACCAAACTCAAAAGAGAATACAGTTTTGGCAAATGCATTATTTAACAAATTACATTAGAAATTTGTAATACAGGTAAATGGCTGTACATTCATTCAATCCAGGTGGGAAGGTAGCACAAAACCTAAGTTGCCAAACCAGTTCCCAGATTCCTATTCCCAAATACCAAGTCGCCAAACCAATTCCCAGATTCATATATTACAAGTGAAAGCTAGGAATTTATAAGAGATGTATGATAATATTTTAAAATATACATATCAGTAGAACTGTTTTACTTATATATTTTGTTTTATATATATGCACGTTTAGTACATTGTTGATTTTGCAAGATATTTTTCTGTATGTCAAGAGATGAAGGTTTATTAGCTTTAAAGAGGCAGTATTTTTTTGTTTGAAAATTTTACTTATCTAATTAACCAGCAAAATGAGATTTTAAGTTCTATATATTTGTGTTTCTTAATGTGCATATCATTCTCATGAAGCCTCCTTGGAGAGACGAAAGGGCTCAATAATAAACTTGTGTTTTATCTATAACTGAACCTCTCTTCAGCATTATTTTTTATTTCAGTAATATTTAGGTTAATGGTTGTTTAGGAAGCTAACAACTAGGGCCCTTATAAACCTAGCTTTACAACCCAAATGTGACCCACAAATTTGATTTATATTTCAAATTACCCATCCATTGGTCCAAGTTGCAGATAGGAAGGAACTCTGCTTCATATGGATGAGGAGTCTGTTCTAGAGAAGGGAATTCTCTGTGAAACATATGAGTCTCTCCAGTATGCCCTGTTTATGTTGCAATCAAAATTTAGGTCTTTTAAGCTAATAGTTGTGATGCTGCTTGTTTTGTAGGTGTGCAAAATGTTCATCAAAACAGGTCCAGGAATGCCTTATATGTCAGGCAATGATCACCTGTCAGAAGTCTATATGATACCAAGTAAAGAGATTGGGCTTTGAGGTGATTAGCATAGGACATTGTATTTACTCTCTGTTGTGGATGTTTTAGTTGCTGCATGTGTCTGTTCAGGTACATACCAAAGGTGACATTATACTCTATGATGGGTCTGATGAGGGTGCAGTGGTATGATGTCCTCTGTGGATCTAGATGCCATGCCCTTGCTTATATGTTGAGCAACATAAAAGGATTTTCTTACTGCCTTGGACAGGACATGTGTTGGTCAAAGGCTAGGATACTATCTACATGAGTTCCCAGAACCCTGACTAGTGAATCAACTTTTAAGGGTGTTTTATTTTTGACATAGTTACCGAGGGTGACAGACTTCCCAAAAGGTACTAAAATGCTTTTCTTGGTATTGAGTTGTAAGCCAGCTTTAACACCAAACATTTGTCTGTATTAGACCTTCCTGAAGGAGGTTCTCATCTTGGGGGGAAGCAGTGACGGCTCCCAGTTAGCAATCATCTGTCTACTTCATTAGCCAATGACCTTTGATACTGGCTTTGACCTCTGAGAAGTAGATGCCAAAGAGGAGTGAGCCTAACACAGAGACCTGGGGACTGCAGTGGTGTCCAGCCTCTTTGTGGAGGTGGCTTCACTGATTCTGACCTTCTGGGTCCTATCAATGAGCCAGCTAGTTATTCATCATGTTATAAAGGAGTTTATACCTAGTTCTGTAAGTTTGTTGATAATGTCCGAGTAAGGAATTTTATCAAATGCCTTAGCCAGATCTAAGTAGGCAAAATGGACTGTTTCCCCCTCATCCTTTGCCTTAGTGACATTTTCAAAGAAGTTCACCATATTCAGTAAGCATGGCATTCCTTTGACAATCCAAAACTAGGATGGGTCCAATGCATGGAAGTCTCTTATGTCCTTGTTGATAATTTTCATGATAATTCTTTCCATGGGTTTGCAAATAAGACTAGCCAGACTAATGGGTCTGTAGTTTCCAGGATCTGTTGAAAGTCCTCCATTATGAAGGGAAATGACCATTGCAGTCCTCCATTCATGTGACACAAAGCCCGGTTTAAGACTATAGTGAAATAATAACTCCAGGAGTCCTGATAAGTTATATTTTAGACAATTCAGGAGGCATCCTGTCTCTTAGCCAAAGCAAGGGCATACTGAGCAAGCCTACATCTGCCTCCAGCCACAGCAGCTGATGGTTCTCTGTGGTGATCTAGGTGTTGGTGAGGGGATGTTTGCCCCTTCTCCTTGATGATCCTCCTGCGACTGTTTCCACAGAATCTTATTGTGTAGCATAGCACATACTGTGAAGATTTGTGTACATGTATGTGGATTATACTGCAGAGCTCCACCAGATGTTAGTAGGCACTGGAGCCATGACTTCAGCAGCCCAAACACATGCTCTATGATGTTTTTGGTTTGAGCGTGTGCCTCATTACGGTGTTCTTCTGTGGCCATATGTGCACTTCTGATGGGTGTCATTAGCTCGGTTCTAGTGCCTAGCCAGCATCCTCCAGTAAAATGGCCCCGTGGGATGTTTCCCTAGCAAACATCTGGTACAGCTGTAATGTTTGACTTATATGGGAGTTATGATAACTGCTGGGTTTGCTAGCACACACATTCAAGATAATTTCCTGGGCATTACACATGACGTGGCAGTTAATGGAGTGGTATCCCTTGTGGTTAATGTAGATTCTACCCTGTTCACCAGGTGGTGCCTTGATATGTACATGAGTGCAGTCTATGGTACCCAGCACTTCTGGGTGGTGTGCTACCCAGTAGAAATGTTGCATATTGCTGGCCCTCTCCTCAAAACTATGGGGAAAACATATGTACTCACTGGCATGTATGAGCATAGCATCCAGAAATTGGTGGAGGATCCCGGATGCTAATGCCTGTGACACACCCATCATGCCCCCAGTTGGTCTTTGAAACCTACCTGTAGCTAATATTCTAAGGACTACACATACCTTAGTATCCAATGGGATGAGTTCCGCTCAGTTGCCTTTGGTTCTGAGTTGAGGATGGCAGAGCTCACAGAGTTCTTGTAATGTGTCCCTGTCCACCTTGTAGCTCTCTACAATCTCCAGGTCATATAGCATCTGAAAAGCTATCCTGGCCCTGAACACTGTTCTCCTTCTCAGCCTAGGCCTATTATCACCAGCACCAGCAGCATTGGCTTCAGCCTCTAGCACATACATATGGAGCAAAGCTGCAGCAGCCCCTAGCATTGTGTCCATAATGGAGGCTACATGGATACTTTATAGCTTGTTGAATAGCTCCACCATGCTGAAAATCACCTGCTTATGTTGTAATTAGTACCTATGAACCACAACTGCTGCTTAACTGAGTGTGTTAACTCCATTGCTGCTCATTAGTGCTCGAAGTGCACCTCTGCTCCCCTGTGTGCACCTACGCGTAAATAAGGTAAACACAGGCAATATTGTTATTACTGTCCTCCAGTCCCATGTTATCATGCAAATATTGAGCACAAAAATTTATTTAAAGTTTGCACTCCCTATATTAGAACCCAGACATGTCTGTACTCCAGCCCTACACATACAT
Source organism: Protopterus annectens (assembly GCF_019279795.1). Classification (NCBI taxonomy): domain Eukaryota; kingdom Metazoa; phylum Chordata; order Ceratodontiformes; family Protopteridae; genus Protopterus; species Protopterus annectens. The sequence continues at coordinate 140,820,166 of NC_056733.1, read as the reverse complement.
GGTGCCACAGGAATAGTTACATGTCAAGAATAGAGAAACCTGCCATTCATTTCTCTGTTTCCTGTGATTCTGCTAAGTGCTGCATCATACAAACAATGATAAAAATAATTAAAATACAACTTAAAGCAGACAGAGATGACACATTTTAACAAAAAATAAAGAGGATGAAACAGAGCTTGTGAACTGTGCACTGCTTACATGCACTTTCATCTTTCACAGACCTACATGTACACCTCTGTAATGTAACCTGACACACACTTGATGTCATAATTCGCTTCTGCCATCCATTGAAAACAAACTGCGGAAGTGCATACATGAAGTCAACATCCCTACACAAATACACTTTTTTGCGATTCAACAATTCTAATGAGTTTTGACCTCATTTGCATCTTTACCATGCTGATAGCCCTGAATCTACATGGTTGGTAACCGTGTAGGCAGGGAAACTGAAGGGGAGCCCAATGTTGTAAACAGAAGGGAAGGTATTACTTTGCTATATATCTGCACAGAGCACTACTGTTTTTGATAAAATTTGACTGTATCCCCTCAGCTACATACTGCATAGGGTTACATGGTGTATGAATAGGTTGTTTTATGGCGTTTACACTTTTTGCTGTCTACAATAGTTATGAGTAAATTCTTCATTTGGGAGTGGGGGAGCAAAGCTGTATTTATGTCATGGCACTTAAAAGGATTGTTGCTGTTGTTACTCTACTTTTGTAGCATCCACCTCTGTATAATAATAATAATGTAATAATGTGTCTGCTGTTACATGTTCATAGGTTCATAGGTTCATATACTATGAACAGTACTCACGTACTAAGCTATTGGCCATAGAGCCTATATAAGCCTAGCCAAAAAGGTACCCTGGCTTTCACCACCCAAGAAAATTATTTTCCTGTGCTCCTGTCAAGCAGAGCCACAGAGGTGATCCCGGGGTGAATTTCCTATTTCCCATCCAATCATCAAGATTTTTCTTGAAGAGTGCTAATGAGGAGCTTTGTTTGATATAGATAAGTAGTTTGTTCCAGAGTATGGGAAGTCTCTGGGACAGGAATCTATCCCTCCAGCATGTTCTGTTTATTATAGTGACAAGGTTTAGGTCCCTAGAGTGTATAGCTCGGAGGGATTGCGATTTCTTTAAGTGGAGCATGTCCAACAGCTCTGGGTTTGACATAGCTTTGTATGTTAGGCAGAGATTGCCTCTGAGTAGGTGATATGTGACAGAGTAAAGCTGGAGTTTTTTGAGGCGGTCTGCATAGGGCATCTGTTTGAGGCCGGTAATCCTCTTTGTGAGGTATTTCTGTGGCCTTTCCAGTTGTTGTAGATGTCTTGTGAGGTACATACCAAAAGGGGAGTTGTACTCTATAATGAGTCTAATGAGTGACGAGTAGAGGGGAACAATGACCTCTTTTTTCCTGGATGAGAAACCTTTTGTGATGAGGTGTACCACATAGAAGGATTTCCTGACTACTGTAGCGATGTGATTATCACAGGAGAGACCATTGTCCACCTGTGTCCCAAGGTCTTTTATCAGACTGTGAGTGTAAAGTAGACTACCACCTATGTGGTAGCTCATGGGTTCAGAATTTTTACCAAAGGAGACGACAATGCACTTTTTGGCATTGACTTGAGGCCATGGATTTGACACCAGGCATCTGTCTCTGTGAGGGCCTTTTTTAGGATGTCCACATTGTTAGGAGTTTTGATTATGGTTCCTAGTTTACCATCATCTGTGAACTTCATTAGCCAAAGACCTTCTGTGTTAGCCTGTACTTCAGAAAAGTAGATACCGAACAGGAGAGGACCCAGGACTGAACCCTGTGGTACTCCACTTGTCACTGGTCTGACGTCGGATTTGGAGAGTGCTACTTTCACAGTGTGGGTTCTGTCAGTGTGCCAGTTGGCAACCCATCTTGTGACACAGGGATTTATACCTAGTTTGGTGAGTTTATCTGTAATTCCAGAGTGGTGGATGATATCAAAAGCCTTGGCGAGATCTGGATAGGCTGTGTGAACCACCTTACCCTCGTCTACGGCTTTGGTCACTGCTTCAAAGAAGTCTATCAGGTTTAGAAGACATGATCTGCCTTTTACAAACCTGAACTGGGTGGGTTCCAGAGTTTGGAGATTACCAATGTCTTTGTGTATAAGATCCATGATGATACATTCCATGGCCTTGCAGACTAAGCTTGTTAGGCTAATGGGGCGGTAGTTTCCTGGGTCTATGGTGGCTCCCTCTCTGTGGAGTGGGATAACAATTGCTGTGTGCCATTCAGTGGGCACAAAGCCTGAGGTGAGGCTATGATTGAACATGGGCTTAGGTGGGGTGCTAGTTTATTCTGCAGTTCATGTAGAACGCAGCCTGGGATGTTGTCAGGTCCCATGGATGCTGTGTTCTTGCCTTTGGAGAGTCTGGTTTTTACCTGTGCAGCCGTGATTACAGGAACTTTGCATTCTTCCAGTATAGAGATGGCCCCTTTAGGGGGTAAGAGGGGGATAAAGTTAGTACTGAACCTATCTGCCAGGATGTTGGCAATATCAGTTGGTTCTGTATATTTAGTGCCATTGTGCTGTAACTCAGAGCAGATCTGAGTGTTGCCATTGAGATTCTTGACATAGTTATAGAATGCTTTGTGGTTGTCTTTAAAATCAGTGGTGATTTTGTTTTCATAACTAGCTTCAAAGGATTTTATGAGGGATCTCAGCTTCTTACTGAGGCTGACCAGGCAGTTCCTCCAATCATGGGGATTTTACACTTTTTTGCAACAGTTTCTTTCTTCTGTTGTAGAGCTTGTTTATGACAGGGGACCACCAGATTGGCCTCCTTTTTTTTAGGATAGACTCTTGGTTCTGTTAGGGATAGCACGATCCATGCACTCGTGTAAGTACTTATAAAGTGCATTTGTGTAGGATTCAGCAGTCATACCTTTATTGTCCATCTGTATGGGTGTTGTGAAGTTTGCCACTTCTGTCTTAAGAAGCATGAAGTTGGCTTTGGAGAAATTTTTTATGGTGATTTCCCTATTGGGGGTGGGGGCAGGATGTGAATGTCTACGGTGATTAGCTTGTGGTCGGATCTGACCAACGAGGAGTTGACCTCTGTTGTGGAACACCAGTCACCCATGTTGGTAATGACCAGGTCTAGGATATTGCTGCCGCTTGTGGGGGTGCGGATAAGTTGATCCAAGGCATTGGAATTTATGAGTTCCAGAAAACGTTGAGCAAAAGAGTTGGTACATGAGTAGTTTTCCCAGTTAACAGTGGGGTAGTTGAAATCACCCATTGTTAGGGTGTTGGGTTGTACCCTAATATTTTCCAGTGTATCAAGAAATGAGGACTGGGAATCCTGGGGCATGTTGGGGGATCTATAGCAAGTTACAATTTGTATTGCGATCTTGCCCAGAGTTAGTTGCTCTTGGAAAATCTTGGCTGCATTATGCTGAGCAACTAGCTTGGAGTTGTGGATATCCTTAATGAATATGGACACACCTCCGTCTTTAGTGTTTCGGTCCACGTTAGGTGGCCGAAGGTGTGGTATGAATTATAGCCTGGTAATGCAGGGGTGCACTCTGTAGCCTTGAACCAGGTCTCTGTCACTGCACAGATGTCGATGTTCTCCATTTTAAGGAGTGCCTTGAGTGAATGGATTTTGAGGTTTAGACTTTTAGCATTGAGTAGCATTACCCTCAGATTTTGCTTGCTTGTACCTGTTACGGTGGTGAATTTGTCATTTGAACCTTTCCTAAAAAAGGCACTATAGGGGTAACAAGAGCCTTAGCCAGTATCTTGAATTCCAAGGGTGGCAGATGCAGGCCATCTCTGGCAAAGCATTGTGGTCTGTCGATCATGTCATCCCAGGTAGAAAGATACTGGATCCCCTTAGAATGACACCAGAAGCTTATCAAATTGTTGAAGTCAATCATTTTGTCCTTGGACTGTGGTATCATTCTGGGTGATGGCAGGATGCTACTCAGGGCTAGGGTGATAACTGCCTGGGCTATAAGATCGGAGATCTCCTCCATGTGCCTTTTCATGTAGTCCAGGGAGGTATGTCTCAGGTCATTCACACCAACATGGAAAATGACAGAGTCATATTTGTATTTGTGGAGTGACCTGAGTGAGTGCATTATGTGGTGGATCCTGGCACCTGACAGGCAGCTGACAGTAACGTTTTCCTTGTTTTGCCTGGTGAGTGGAACATCAGTGTGTTTGACTATAGAGTCAACTATGACTAGAGTGTTGTGTATGTTGTTATGCCTTATGGGTTGTGGTTGAGTGGCACACTGAGTTTGTGGGCTATGTGTCATTTGGGTTGTGCTGGGAGGTGGAGGCTGCTTGTGTTTCTGCTTTGGAGGTCTCTGTTGCTTGAGCAGATTTTTATTGAGAGCCTCCATGAATGTAGGTGTGTGTTTCTTGTTTCTATGTGTGTGTTTTGATGGTGTAGGGTTTGAGGGACTCTGTGATGAGTGTGGTGTGGTGTAAGTGTTTACCTTCTCCTCTTGACTGTCTAGTCCAGTCTTGGGTGAAGAGAGCTTTGCTTCTAGTTTGGCTATATAAGTGCATCTCTCACAGGTTGTAGTGTTGGGTGCTAGGAGGAGAGGGTTGTCTGTGTACATGAGGCAATTGCTACATTGCCCCAAGATGCCCAGATTCATCAGGTAGACAGGAGAAAACACTGCGAGCTGACCCTTAGGCATGCTTGGATAGGTGCTTATTTATTAAATACTAAAAACTGTTTTCCTCTAGACAAGTGAGGAAAGTTGAGTGTTATAGTAATTTGTAGCTTATTTAGTGCTTACATTGAGTTCTGAACAAGTGCTGAGCTCAAAGAAACAGATTTTAGTGCTAAAACTAAAAAACTGGCTCATTCTAAGGGAAAATTTGAAGAGCAGACTTTATGGCGCTGGGCATAGTTTAACCCTAGCTAAGCTGCGATGTGTATATTCGTTTTTTTTTTTTTTTTTTTTATAATAGTAGCAAATGACCAAACTGATTTAAGCAAATTAACCAATAAAATGCTAAAATCTGAGCCCCGTTCCAGCCATCTTCGATCAGGCAAGTTCTACATGCATACTCCTGCCACGAGGGTGCAGGGGAACCTTCTTCAAAAAAAGTTGGTCTGGATTAGTGCTCAAGTTATACAAACAAAGCTAGATTCAGCAGGTCTGAATTTAGTCTATGCTACAGCAAACAAGGCACACCAATTTCAGAAAGAAGCAGTTCAAATAAGCAGGCACAATAAGCCTTTAACCAGAAACTCCCAGCTCAGAAGGGCAGAATCTACCCTTTCCTCCCACAAGAATGCAGACCACACCTTCTTAATGTAAAATAACTGTCCCAAAGCCCAAGTGCTTAAACCAGAACTAATACACTTTTAGAATAACAGACACTAAGCCTTCAATCATCAACTCCCAACTTAGAAGGATGTAAGCTACCTGTCCTGCCACAACAGTGCAGACCACAAACCTACTTAATATAAAACAACTGGTCTGAAGCCCAAGTGCTTCAACCAAAGGTGTAGAATAACAGTTACAATTTAAGCAGGCTACTAACAAGCAGTAATAAATGCAGCAGAATAAATGCAATTAAGTACTTTTTAGAACAAGCAGCAAAAGTAAAATAAAGTAATAAAGTAGGAAGAAACACAAATACAGTAAAAGCAGATGAATATAGTGCAACATTTTTTTACATAACAATAGAAAACGAGCAAATTGATTTAAACAAATTACCCAATTAACCAGTAAAAAAGCTCAAAACTGAGCCCTGTTCTAGCAGTCTTCAATCAGACAAGTTCTAACTGCATACTCCTGCCACTAGGGTGCAGGGAAACCTTCTCCAAAAGAGATGGTCTGGATTAGTGCTCAAGTTATACAAACAGATGCCTGAATCTAGTCTATGCTACAGCAAGCAAGGCGCACCAATTTCAGAAAGAAACAGTTCAAATAAGCAGGCACAATAAGCCTTTAACAAGAAATTCCCAGCTCAGAAGGGCAGAATTTATCCTCTCCTCCCACAAGAGTGCAGACCAGAAACCTTAATGAAAAATAACTGGCCTGAAACCTAAGTGCTTTAGGCAGAACTAATACATTTTTAGAATAACAGACACTGAGCCTTCAATCAGCAATTCCCAAATTAGAAGGATGTAAGCTTCCTGTCCTGCCACAACAGTGCAGACCACAGACCTTCTTAATGTAAAACAACTGGTCTGGAGCCCAAGTGCTTAAACCAAAAGGCTTAGAGTAACATTGACAATTTAATCAGGCTACTACCAAGCAGTAATAAATGGAGCAGAATAGATACAATTGAGTACTTTTAAGAAGAGGCAAAAGCAAAATAAAGTGCAATTTTTTTTAGTAACGTGCAAGGAGAGAGGAAGAAGGAGCAGAAGAAAAATCCAAGGTTAAGAGCCTAAGTGGGTTGGCCTTCTCAAATGTTCTCTCTGTATTAAGTAGGGTGAACACCAGACTGGGAGTGGTGTCCCAGATCAAATTTACAGTAGGGGCGGGCAACTGTAAAGCCATCAACTATAACACCACAACAAGAATAGGGTGGGGGGAGGGGGGAAACGTTTCAGGACAGATGAGAAACAGAAAACAACGCCAGAAAATATATAAAATAATTCAATCAGGCAAAATTAAGGCAATGCAGAACTCTGAAAGGTTAAAATGCCAAGAAATATACTTATCAATCAGCAATATATTTCCAGATTGTTTGAGAATCAAACTGCAGCCAGAACACCAGGAGTTTCCAACCATGTATGCAGGAATTTACAAACAGAAACTATTTTTAAATCAGCAAGCCTTGAAGCAATCAGATAGCACAAAAGCTGTTAAACCAGTTTTATAAAGTTCACCACAAGAGTAGGGGGGAAGCTGTTTCAGGACAGATGAGAAACAACAATGCAGTTTCAGGACAGTTGAGAAACAGAAAACAATGCCAGAAAATATATAAAATAATTCACTCGGGCAAAATTAAGACAATGCAGAACTCTGAAAGGTTAAAATGCCAAGAAAAAGGTCAGTTCTGTACAAATCTAATAACTTTTACGTGCTCTTGTTTACATGTAGACTCCATTCCATGACTGTATTTGAAAAGTTTTCAAATACATGGGCAACACGAGCATGGAGTCTATACAGTTTGCTTTACAGCTTGTTAAATCACTCCACTGTGCTGGTTTGCTTCATTAGCATACAATTCAGCTACTTATGCTATAATTTGCATGCCACAGTATTTACCATGTTTCTGGATGAGTGAGCACCGCTACACAGAGTTTATTGAATCTAAAACTTTTTGCGGCAATGTGTGCATTGTGCCACAATGCGCACGTTGTGAAAAATGATGGTGTATGCTTTACTGAATCACCCCCAGTTAAAAATAAAATTTAATGGGAATAATCAATTATTTGGTAGTTTTGTATAGATAACTATCATGACTTTAATAGGCAATGCTGTATTGTGTTTAGAGGTTCCTAAGATGGCTGGCTGGCCTGCATGCTTCCGCATAATCACATGCAGGCTATGGCAGAAGCTTTCTGCAGTCTCACTCAGGTATATCTACACAGCAAAACCAGGCCTTTATTAAGCCAAATGTGCTGTGTAAGGTCCTTTGTTGGAGCATGGGTGATGTTGTACTGCAATTTGTTGGGTTCCTTATCAGCACCATCAGTCAAGCTCTAGTAGGTATCGTGTATCACCCAAACATATCGGTGGTGGGGGAAACATGTTTATATGCTATCTTTGAATGTATGTATGTCAGATTTATATAGTGTCTGCCCTTTCCAACTAGGAGGCTCTGTGGAAGTTCAGTATGCAGGAATCAGTAACACACACTTGCATGTCATATGTATAAATGGTGGGCAAAAGTAGCAGGATATGCAGACATCCTGGTTATTGAGCCCTGCACATTGCACAGTACTTGAAAGTTGATAGAATGGTAGTCCTTCCTACAGACATATTGCCACCCATGGATACCAGTAGAAATTTATTGTGACACGTCCGTAATCTATTGCACTCAGGACTTTGATTAGACAGGCAATGTCAATGCAGCCATGTACGTAGGTGCATTTATCCCCTGGAGTGTTGGGGAAATAGATATGCTCATTGGTATGTACATGTACAAAATGAAGAAATGTACTGATCTTTTTACAGACTGAAGCTTTGATGTACCCAGTATATTTTCTGTTTCTGAAAGGCCCCTGTAGCTACAATAGCAAGAGTTACAAGCACCCTGATGTCCAGTCATATAGAAAGAACATGCATTCCTTCAGATTCTGTTTGTAGGTGTTGTATGTCAGCCAATGCCAATATGATATCTATGTCCACTTAAACATAGTTAGTTAGCTTTTGATCAGTTAGCTGGTGCTAGGTGATTCTCTGCTACTAATGATTTTATTTCAACCACATGGCTCCACATTTTGCTCCTGACTGGTAGATAGCAGTACTTATAGAAAGTACAGTTTGCTTTGTGAAGCTGCTGCTTTTCCTAGTATCTTTCCTTCCTGAGACTCTACAAATTCCTGCATGTTGTTTGCTACTATAATCCTGTCTGGGTATTATGACTATGAGTCATGGCCTGGTTCTGGAAGAACACATTTTTCATCTCATACACTCATAAGATAATTTACCTTTATTTGCAAAAAATTATATGATCATTTGCATACACCTTTTCCATGTAATTTTCCTTGCTGCTGTATAGCCATAGCTGATACCCTGAAATGCAGCACACATGTGCAGTGGAGTGTTGCATGCCATACAACTTTTAGACAAATTTCACCCTTTATTACAACACCCTTTATAGTTCCCTGTGGCGTGCTTTTGAATTATCTTATCATACCTCAGGATGTTTTTTTTTTCTTCTCTTAAAGTGATTTTACATAAGTTGGAATTGTGGCCCTTTTATTCACACCAGGTATGAAGGAAAAAAATGTAAATGAGCTTAATGCATTTTACACACCCAGGTGTAATTCTGACACCTGTATCTGTCTGTTATATTGCTCCACTAAAATCATATCCAGTGAAATGTGCTTTTCTGTCCATAAGGTCTTACCTATGCATAAAAAGCATGCATTTTTTTTTGCATCTGAAAATGTTATGTATTTTTTTTTATTTGTTTAGTTTTCTTTTTTGCTACTTGTCTTAAAACAGACATCAACATTGTTTACTTGATGCCTTGATGAGGTGCATCCTCTCACTGAAGGTTCCTGGTAGACATTGCTTTGGAAACATCATAAATCATTCAAATCAGCAAATAACATATCTATTGGAACTCGGAACAGAGCAATGTTTTCTTCCACTATCACTGTATCTGCTATAATGTTCTAGTATGTTCTTTTAGAATGATCATTTAATGCATTGTCATATTAAAAAAAGATCTAGTGTCCTCATATATGCCAAGCACTAAGCAAGATACTAGTGATATTTATAGATCATTAGTTATACAATACAAAGCATTATTCTTTGTATCATTTGAAATATATTTTGTACTATAAATCGCTGTACTACAGAAATTAGACTAGAAATGGAAATCCTGATTGCTACTTTTGTCGTAGATGTGTGTGTGCATGCACAAATAAAGTGTTTCTTCTTTTTTCAGAAATCAACCTTTTGTCTTCTTTCTGTGACCTGATATAGTATTTGCTTTCTATGTCATTATACCATTTATTAATTATCCTTTTTAAGGAAAGTTTAGCAAACATGACTAGAGAAGCATGCTATGTAAGCTCAGGAAAGGTGGCTTGCAATATTTATTTATTTATTTGCTTTTGTTTACCGGAAATAGTCCACTATGCCATTAAGAGCTCATTTTCACTGGAAGTCTGGACAGACAATTAAATATAACAAGCAATAAAAATTCAACAAGATTATACAAAGTAATTACAATAGCAAGCAAATTAACTCTTGCAAAAACTACAACCACCCTGCTACTGGCCCCATGATGCGCTCAGCATCTCTCCAGCAAGTGTTATAAAACTGTATTTGCTTATTTCTGTTGAAATTGTGTTCCACAGACATCTAATATCATTTAAGCTGTATCACTGGAGGTTACTATGGTGTGCTAGCATGTGTTTGTCTGCATCAAGTTCTTTAGTATATTTGTATGTGCTATTTGCTGGGTTGCATCTTGTTAACTAATAGTATTCCTATACATGTGTTGTGCGTAAACAGCTCGTACTAGTGTCTAATTATATCTATATAATTGTGGTGTAAGTGGTGCATAGAATCACATCGGAGACCCAGGACAGAGTGGTACTCGCTATATTTTTATCTGTGACTGCATACCTATCAGCTGAGGTCCCTTCTCACTAATGTGTTATCCAATTGGCTCAGTATCTGCATATACTAGTAGTTGATTCAAGACATATTTTCCTGTATGCAGTAGCTATTTGCACAGTTTGTTTTGTAGTATTTATAATGTATCTTTACCATCTCAAAAGTGCTCACTCCTTGTACTTTTCTTTCTAGACCTAACAGCACTCTAAGCAAACAGTTGCAGTAACACCTATATCTTTAATCCGACCAGTGGATACATTGCTATAGGAAAAGCATAGTCCGGGTCTGAACTGTTTGCAAACATAAACAGCTAAAGTTAACTTTGCGTATGTGTCTACTTGTTTGAGCTAATATTCATAATCCCCTGGAGAGCACTCCGCTTTGGCTTGTAAGCAGCCCCCCCCCCCCCACCCACACCCACACTCACCTTCCATTTCTCTTTTATTCCCTTCTGTGAGCAAATAGTATTCATAACTGATCAAGTACTGTGTATGTTTGTTAATTTAACTGAGAGCACAGTAGCCTACAGATACAAGGATATGCTGTTTTCCACCTGATAAATAGTTAAGAAATGACTTAACAGCTTCACAGCAATTTGTGGTCAATTCTGATTGTTTTTCTTACACACAAACTTGCCTTTGCTTGGATCTTGGCTCATCTCACTCAAATCTTGGCTCATCCTGTTCTGTTCACCCTTGCTATGCTCGGACTCACTCCACTCCCCACCCTGCGCCCATAACCCAACCACCCCCCAGATACCCATAATTTAAATGCAACCAAACCACACTAACCAAGTTCAAATCACCCAATCTGCTATACTAAATACAACTAACCCCTCCCATTAAAAATGACTAGCTATCTACAACACATTTGCGCACACATACATGAAAGTGACTACCCAATATAAACTTACCTTGTAAACACCCCAAACATTTCATGTTTAATCCCTAACCTTGAATATGTGATGTTGTAATATACTACTACCTTAACAAACATGAATTTGACTTGCCTCAATACTGATCATTTTTTAAATAATTTATCAAACACAAATACTATCATGTTTGTACATGATCTTACATTAACTTTATTGCTCACAATTGTAGCTAACTGCACCACTTACTATTTTCAACTAGACAATCAGTATATAAAGCAAGCAACGGTATTTAATAAACCTACATTAACAACACCTAATAGCTTTTGTGTCCCTGTCATTGTTTATAACCACACTCACAGACCTGAAACAACACCAACTACTCTACAAATGATCCTTTAAAACTATTAAAAAACTATTCAAACTTTTTCAGTTGCTCAGTCACATGGCAGCCAAACTTATGCTTAGTGGTGATATCCACCCAAACCTAGGCCCTGAACACATGATCTCATTAAACTCCCCAATGCAAATCAAACTGCCTACTCCACATAAAAGTTTTGAAGTAGTACTACTAAACGTAAATCTTCGAAGTATGCTGAATAAAATACATGAACTCCATGAGACTCTCTACCTTTACAACCCAGACATTGCCATCCTTACTCAAACCTGGTTGAAACCACATATACCAGACATATAAATAACCCCACCTGGTTACAATATTCTAAGAGTTGATAGAATAGAAAAGAAGGGAGTTTGTGCACCAAGTCTCTTTTAGAACATGCTCAACTTACAAGCTGTAAACATAAGGATTACTAACATTAATAATGCAGAGCTACTCATAACCAGATTACAACTAAACAACTAAACCAGAACAAACACACACACACATATATATATATATATATATATATATATATATATATATATATGGTTCCCTATCAGAATCCTGAAACACTATAAGCCTGAAAGTCACAATCCCGAAAACTAATGACTGAAAATGCAAAATCTCGAAAATGCAAAATCCCGAAAGTCAAAATCCTGAAAACACAAAATGGACATGCTGACGTCATTGTGGCTTTGTTATTGTTAGCCCTGTGGTGTTAGGTCATGCGTTGGGTCCAGGTAAGTGTGCGGTTGGTTTTATGTTAGGGTTAGGGGCGGTATAAGTGAGTTAGGGTTAGGGCGCAGGTTAGGCATGTATGCAATAGTGACAAATATTGGGGTTAGGGCGGTTTAAGTGAGTTAGGGTTAGGGCGCAGGTCAGGTGAGTGTGCGATAGTGACGGACCTTAGGGTTAGGGTTAGGGTCAGGGTCAGTTGGTAGATATTAGTGTCTTTATAGTGACATATTAGCATTATTTGTGTTTTCAGGATTTTGACTTTCGGGATTTTGCATTTTCGAGATTTTGCATTTTCAGTCATTAGATTTCGGGATTTTGACTTTCAGGCTTATAGTGTTTCAGGATTCTGATAGGGAACCATATATATATATATATATATATATATATATATATATATATATATATATATATATATCTGTATATACACACACACACATATATATATATATATATATATATATATATATATATATATATATATATATATAATAGCCGTCTACATCTCTCCAGGAAATAATTCCAGTACAATCAAAATCATTTTCTAAATTATCATAAAAGCCATATCACAGGAAACCATTATTGGAGGAGACCTTAACACAGACTGGATGACATGTAACTCTGACAATCCTCATAACTACTTAACCGTCCATGGTTTCACTCAAATGATTTCTCACCCAACTAGAACTGACAAGAAAATAGATAATCTATTTTGGACTGGTTCTTAACTAATAAACCCCAGTATTATCAAATAGCAGGGTGTCTTCCAGATCACTTAAGTGACCACTTTGAAACCCATTTACTGAAAAATCACAGTAACCCTACTAAACTAATCAACTTCTGCCAAATTTGTAATAAAAAAAATCTTAACTTACAGAGTCTACTTAATATTCTTGAAAAATAGACTAGACTCCTCTTAAGCAACTGCCCTTAGAGGCTGCTGTGTAACACTTCAATGACATCTTCCTTACCATTCTAAACAGACTTGCACCTCCAAGAACAGATTGTGTCAAAGCCAACTACACACCGTGGTTAACCCATGAGACTCATACCATCCTAAAACAAAGGGACAAAGCATGGCAAACTTGGGCTAAAAATAAATCCCTTCAAAACTGTTTAATTTACCAACAACTTAGAAACAATGCCAACGCCAAATTAAACTAGACAAACAACACTACTATTCTAATTTTCAATGTAAGTATAGAATGAATCTATAAAACTTCTGGAACACAATCAATAACATACTTCATCCTGGCAAACCACAACCCCCCCAACTTACCTGATAACACAAACAATATTGCTGTACAATGTAACATATTCTTCACTGAAAGTGTTTTAGCACTGATTAAAAATAGTAATTCTCCCACAATGCCATCACCCAACAATCCAAGCAATATTGTAGATGCATTCTCATTTTAGACAGTTCCAAAACAAACTATTGCAAAACTATTAAAGAAGTTGAAACCAACTTCACTGGCAGCAAATAACTTGTCAGCAGAATATCTAAAATTAACAGCAGATGTTATTGCCTTCCTTGTGCCAATACTTATAAACCGCTCTATAACAGAACAGTATGTCACAGCTATTTGGAAAATTACATGTATTACACCATGAACTAACAAACTACTGGCCCATTGCTATACTTTCACCACTTTCTAAAATTCTGGAAAGATGTATCCACTTTCAGCTTCTTAAACACTTTCTAAACAATAATCTCCTCTCATCGTCACATCATGGATTTTGACCGCATCATAGCACAACTACAGCTCTTCTAAGTTTCACTAATACCATAAATAAATTATTATTTACAATTTGTTAATCGGGAAAGTCTGACTTGGAACAAAGCCAATTTTCAGTGGTGGCTGGGGGAGAAACACTCCAGATGCATGTCTTTGTAACATGGGAGGAAACAGGAGCACCCAAAGGAAACTGACACGAACACAAGGAGGACATGTAGACTCCACACAGAAGGCACCTCAGCTGAGAATTGAACCACAGAACCTCCTGCTGTGAGGTGACAACTCTACCTCTGCACCACCGTACCATCCAGAGATGATGGCAAGATAGTGTCTTCAGTCTTTTTGGACATGTCTAAAGCATTCAATACAGTTTCCCATCCTAAGTGACTGTCCACTCTGAAAAATCTTAATATCAACCCTGATGCTGTTAACTGGTTTCAAAGTTATCTATATAGCCAACAGCAAGCTGTGAAATGGAAGCAAGATCTATCCTCACTCCTTCCTGTTACACTTGACATTCCTCAGGGTTCAATCCTAGGTCCCCTCCTCTTCAGCATATTCATAAATTATCTTAATACTGCCTCCTCTCAAGCATCTATCATACAATATACAGATGATTCAACCTTCATATGTGAAGCATCCACAATAATTCAACTTCTTACAGTCATAACACAAAAATCCTTCTCTGATATTGAAACGTGGCTAGCAAACTCACAACACATTCTCAACCCTAATAAAACTAAACTTATGATATTTCATCCATCTAAACCTACTAACCTCCCAGCTAACTTTTATATCACTGCCAGTAATAATACTAGGATTTTCCCAAATTCCCAAACAAAACTATTAGGCATCATAATCAACAACAGACTAAAATTTGACATACACATTTCTAACACAATCAAAAAAGTTCACAAGAAAATGGGAACAATGCATAGACACATAAAATTCTTAACAGATGCTGCAAGAATAGCCATAGCTAGAATCCACCTTCTCTCCTCACTCTTACATGCATCCCTCATACTTACCAACTCAAAAAGTTAGAACTAAGTAAATTAGAATCATGTTAAATAAGATTACCAAATTTGTAACAGATTCCAAATATTCAACCCATTGCTGTCAATGTTGTTTGGTTGGAACTACCTCATATTATGAACTGTAACCAGTTAATAATGGCTTACAAAATTATGCATAATCTTGGCAATGTACCTTCCCTAAAAAATTCTCTATAACTCTACTCTAACATTCATAATCTTTGATCGTCTAAAAAAGACTTCAAGTAACCAAAGTATCCAATACAGCAGGCAACTGTCTTTACTCTAACTTTGTTGCTAAAAATTGGAATATCCTTCCACATAGTATTAGATCCATAAGCAATCTTAATCATTTCAAAATATCTCTCAAAAGACACTTATTTGAATCCTGGCTTTGCACATGTGACACTCCAGATTAATTATTAACTTAGCACTACTTATACAATTTGGCTGTACGTACTAACTCTGTTAATAATCCTTGTTTTCCCGCCTTCCTCGACTAGTTTAGACCAGTTTACAGGCATTGCTGTATTCTGGGCTGTGGTGTAGTTCCTGTGTTGTCCATTACCTTACTTGGATAGAAGGAAGTTTCTTTGCTCACCAGTGGGAGTGGGGAGCCTTGAGCAGCTTATCTGTCCTTGGGGGAAGTGACCTCAGCACAAGAAGCTGTAGTAATTGGTTGTTTTGGATCATTTCTAGCTCTTTTGTAGTTCACTGTTTAAAATCCGCATTTGCACGGCTTTGCACGGTTGTGCGTATAGCGCATAGCGCAGCGCCAGTTAAACAAGGTTAAACTTTTTCTGGCTCTGCCAAGTCTGCTCTTCAAATTTTCCCTTAAGGAAGCTCTACTCTTAGTATAACCAGACTACTCACTGTGTTATAAGCCTAGCACTTGTTCTCAATACTTCTCTACTAAGTAAGCACTCTCGTACTAAGTAAAGCACTACATCTACTTACCACCCCTGTGAATATCCACTTCCCTTAAAGGTATACCACTCCCTTATACTGTTCTAGCATGTCGAGTGGTAGATTACTGGCGTCGTCTCCAGTTCAGCTGGTCAATCTGGGTATCTTGAAACAATGCTACAATTGTCTCATGTACACAGACAACCCTCTCCTCCTCCCAACAAACACAAATACATGTGAGAGATGCAACTATATAGCCAAACTGGAGGCTGAACTCTCTCAACTCAGGGCTGGCATGACCAGACAGGAGGAGATGGCAACCACACACACAGCAATCCCAGTCCCACATAGACCTACCACAACTGCAAACCAAACACATAAAAACACAAAGACATACTCAGAGGCTCTAATAAAAAAACTTACCAAAACAGCAGAGGCTCCCAAAGCAGACATCCAAAAATCCACCACCTCAAAACAAAACACATGCAACATATACTTCAATAAATCAGTGTGTCGACCAATCGCAGCCCTTAAGGCCAAACACCTTGCCTGATACACTAGTAATAGGTGACTCCATAGTCAGACACACTGATGTCCCACTGACCAGGCTGAACAAGGAGAAGGTGACTGTGAGCTGTCTATCAGGAGCTAGGATCCGCCACATAACACACGCACTCAGGTCACTTCAAAGCAAGTACAAATATGACTCCGTCATTGTCCATGCAGGTGTGAATGACCTGAGATGTACCTCCCTGGACTACATGAAAAGAGACATAGAGGAGCTCTCCGATTATGTAGCCCAGGCTGGTATGACCCTGACCCTGAGCAGCATCTTGCCCTCACCAAGAATGATACCACAATACAAAGACAAGATGATCAGCTTTAAAAATTGGCTCAAGTATTGGTGTCATTCTAAGGGGATCCAATGTCTGTCTGCCTGGGATGATATGTTGGACAAGCCATGCTCCTTCGCAAGGGATGGCTTACACCTGTCACCACCGGGCTTCCGGATATTGGCTAAGGCTCTTGCCACCCCCATAGTGCCTTTTTTAGGCAAGGCTCAAAAGACAAACCCACCTCCTTAGAAAACAAAAATGGAAAAAAACTAAGGGTAATGCTGCTCAATGCCAGAAGTCTAAATCTCAAGATGCAGGCACTTGATGCAATCCTCAGCATGGAGAACATCGACGTCTGTGTAGTAACTGAAACCTGGTTCAAGGCTCCTGAGAGCACCCCAGCACTACCAGGCTATACCTCGTATCATGCTTTTCGGCCCCAAAACCCGGGCCGAACCACAAAGGGAGGGGGAGTGTCCATATTCATAAAGGACACCCACACCTCCAGGTTAGTAGCAACACATGAAGCATCAGAGACCATACAGGTGCAACTAACCATAGGCAAAACTGCTATATAACTGGTAGCATGTTACAGACCACCCTCCCAATCTCAAGAACCCCACTCAGCCTTCCTGAAGACATTGGAGGATATGAATGTATCACAAAATACCATCATACTGGGAGACTTCAACTACCCAAACCTAGATTGGGTACATTATTCTAGCCCTAATACCCTAGCCCAAAGGTTCCTGGAATTCATAAATTCAAATGCACTGGAACAACTAGTCACCTCTCCCACTAGGGAGATAATATACTAGACCTGATCATCACAAACATGGGGACAAAATGCTCCACACCGAAGTATATCCCTCACTAGTGAGATCTGACCACAAACTAATCACCCTGGATATACATATCCCACCTCCACCCCCAGCACAAAAGACCACAGTGAAAAACTTCTCAAAAGCAGACTTCACTCTTCTTAAGACTGAGATGGTATCCTTTAAGCCCACTGTGCCAGTGGATACCACATCCCACAATGCCGAATCCTTCACAAATGCTTTCTATGGACATCTCCAAGAATGCATGGATCATGCAATCCCAAACAAATCCAAGTCCCTCTCCACCAAATGTAAGCATCCTGTCTGGTGGACCTCAGCCATAAACAAATTGTATAACAAAAGAAGGAAGCTACTGCACGTCAGAGCGAAATCCCATGAAGGGAAGACATCTCTGATCAACATTAGCAGAAAACTACGTTCTCTCATAAAAACATCCAAGGCAAACTTTGAGAGAAAAATCGCTAAGGACACTAAAGATAACCACAAAGCCTTCTTCAGCTATGTTAGAAACCTGGGCAGAAACCCTCAGATATGCTCAGAGTTGGTTCACAACAACAAAAAATACACTGAACCCACAGATATTGCTAACATTCTGGCTGACAGGTTCAGTGCAAATTTCTCCCCTCCTTCACCCCCAAAAGAAGAAATACTTATCCCAGCTGAATGTAATCTCCCTGTCATCTCAGTTGTCCAAGTGAGAACCACCCTAAACAAAGCAAAAAACACAGCATCAATGGGACCTGACGGTATCCCGGGGTGCGTGTTACCTGAATTCCAAGAGGAGCTAAACCCACACATAAAAATGCTATTTAACCTTAGCCTTACTTCGGGATATGTACCTGAACACTGGCGTACAGCAACAGTGGTCCCACTCCACAAGGGGGATGCCTCTACAGACCCTGGAAACTACCGCCCCATAAGCTTAACTAGCCTGGTCTGCAAAGCTATGGAAAGAATCATTATGGAACTCATAAACAGAGACATAGGGGACCTACAGACACTTGACCCCACCCAGTTCGGCTTTGTGAAGGGCAGATCCTGCCTTTTAAACCTGGTTGACTTTTTCGAAACAGTCACTAGAGCCATTGATGAGGGCAAAGCAGTCCATACAGCATACCTGGACTTGGCTAAGGCCTTTGACACAATACCCCACTCAGGCATCATAGATAAGCTAAACAGCTTCAAAGTAAACCCTTATGTCACTAGATGGGTTGCAAACTGGCTAGAGGACAGAATCCATAAAGTTAAAATCGCTGGAGCAATGTCAGACTCAAAGCCAGTCACAAGTAGTGTCCCACAGGGATCTGTCCTGGGACCCCTCTTGTTCGGCATTTATTTCTCAGATGTTAAAGCAAACATGGGAGGGCTTTGGCTGACAAAGTTCGCAGATGACTGCAAACTAGGCGCCATAGTCGATACACCAGCAGACACACACATCCTACAAAAAGGCCTCACTGAAATGGACAACTGGTGCCGTAGTCACGGCCTTAAACTAAATGCCAAAAATGTATAGTCATCCCTTTTGGAAAAAACAAAGTACCCACAAATTATCACATAGACAGCAACCCACTGAGTACGGAAAAAGTAATCAGAGACCTAGGGACCCAAGTAGACAGCGACCTCTCATTTGACACCCACATTGCCAAAGTGGTTAGAAAAACATTCTACCTTGCACACCTCATCATGAAGGGAATCACATCCAGATCCAAGGATGTCATTGTACCCCTATATTCCTCCCTCATCAGACCCATTATTGAGTAGAATGCCCCATTTGGTATGTACCTCACCCGGCATTTGCAACAGCTGGAGAGACCACAAAAGTACCTCACCAAAAGGATCAAGGGTCTCCAACATATGTCTTATTCTACCAGACTAAAGAAACTTCAGCTCTATTCAGTAGCATACCGCCTGCTCAGAGGTGATCTCTGCCTGACGTACAAAGCCATGTCCAATCAGGATCTGATGGACATGCTCCACCTCAAAAAATCCAAATCCATCAGGACCACGAGAGCTAAAGACTTAAACCTCGGCACAAGTATGAATAAGACATGCTGGAGGGATAGATTCATAACCCAGAGGCTTCCCATGCTTTGGAACAGGATCCCAGTTCATATTAGGCAGAGCCCCTCACTGACTCTCTTCAAGAGAAATCTTGATGAGTGGATGGGAGATTGTAAGTTTACCCCAGGGGTCACATCTGTGTCACTGCTAGACAGGGGCACAGTAAACTAATTCTATTATATAAGGGGACCTTCATTGTGTCACTACTAGACAGAGGCACAGTATTCTAGATTTATTCTGTACATTTTTGTACCATTTCATGGGGTGGCAAAAGCCACATCACTATGGCTAGGCTTGCAAATGCCCCAGGGCAGATAGCCTAGTACTATACTATGAAACTATGAAACATATCCCTTCTAACAGCACTACTTCTCTATAAGTAGTTACATTCCGAGCTGTAACTCTTACCACGGAAGTATTACTAACTATGCACTACTTTGCCTAAGTGATTCTCCCTGCTTAATTTCCTAACTAATGTTATGTTCCTCCACATATATAAATTCAACCATATATTTGCCTATATTCAAGTGTTTAAAGTCTTGTTCTATTTGATACTATGTATATATTTTTGTTTTTACATTTTTATCCTGTCAATGTGTTAACACTATTAGTTTTTATTTGTCTGTTTTGTTTCTAATTTCGATTACTTGTTGTGATAATTTGTATGTAAGCTTAGACTGGACTTTCTCCTCAGGCCTCCACTGTCCCAGTCAGACAACCCCAGTAAACAAATGAAAATAAAACTCAAAAGACTATTAGATAAATTTGATTATTTGACATTTTGGTAATATTCATAGAGGTATTCAGCATCTGGAAACTGACACAACAACGAGTATATAAACTTTGTACAATTGTTAACAGCTAAAAAAGACAGAGATCAAACAGAATATAAAGTGAAGGAATGAGAGAGGAGCTATGGAAGTAGAGGTGGTCAGAACTTAAAAGTTGGACATGAGGTACAATTGCTTCTCCATGTAGAGGATAAGTAAGTATGTAAGGAAGTTTTAAAGGCTCCAAGGTTTGGATTAGAGGTAAGTGATAAGGGAAGAGAATTCCAGATGTTGGCTACCGAGTAAGAGTATAGAAGTTGTCCTGCACGTAGGTTGGGTTTGTATAACTGTAGAAGATGTTGATTTTCACATCTAAGAGACCTTTTGGTATGTAGTTACTGAAAAGTGTGGTGAGAGTGAGACATTCAGAAGGGTTGTTTACTAATTTGGGAGCAGTTGCTAATTGTAAGTAGGAAATATACTTTGGTAGTTCAAGTCACTTACGAGAGTGTAGAGCTTTACAATGGTGGGTGGGAGGCATTGATGCCAAACCTAGCAACTTTGTTGTAACATATTTCAAATTCTGACTATTGGGTAAAAAGTAAATTAATGAGTAATGGATCTCCATAGGTTGGAGAGGGTAATAGGTAAGTGATGGCAATGTTATTTTTACTAGAGGAACTTGGGACGTGTTTTTTCTATAAAAATGCCATATTTTTGGTGATTTTTTTATATTGTGCTGAATATGTAGGTCAAATTTTAGGTGTTCATCTATAATTATACCTAGTAATTTAATGTGAGATACTACTTCAGTAAATGTTTTTGTTTTGAGAGAGTATAGTGAAATGGTCTTTATTTATGACGGCTTTTTTTGTTAGGGGAGAATAGAATTAGCTTAGTTTTATTTGGGTTGAGTAACCGGTGATTTTTATAAAGCTATTTTTCTGTGGAAGTGAAGGCAAGTTGTGTAGTCTGCTGGAGGTCTGGTAGTGCATTGGCTGAACATATGGTAGTTGAATCATCTGCATATTGAATAACAGAGCCAAGTTTGAGTGAAGAGTCTAAATTGCTAATAAATATACTGAATAGTAGAGGACCTAGTATTGAGCCCTGGGGGCACCAGCAATGTTATAGAGACAGGAGGAGAGGCAAGAATTTAATCTAACTTCATGTTGTCTGTTAGACGGATGGCTAGTGAACCATTTGAGTGATGACGGGGTGTCTCCAGTTTGGGAGAGTTGGTTAAAAAGAAATGGATGAGATACTATTTCAAATGCTTTTAAAAGGTCTAGAAATAATGAAGAGACTAATTTACCAGAGTTTCTAGCTTTGTTGACTGTATCAGTGAAAGAAATCAAAGCGGTCATAGCACTGTGACCTGGTCTGAAGCTATGCTGGATGAGTGATAGAATTTGATTATGAGTGGGATAGTCAAGATGTTGAGCTTATGTACACTTCTTAAGGATTTTGGAAATGGGAAAAAGAATAGCTATAGGGTGGTAGTTGGAGAGATCTGTGGGGTCACCACCTTTATGAAGGGGTAGGATAAAAGTAATTTTCCATATTTTTGGGACATAGGATTTGAGAATGGATCTATTTATAAGTATGCTAATAGGGTAAGCTATAACTTTTGCAGCAAATTTTAGATATTCAGAGGGCAGATTGTTAGCTGGATTAGAGACAGGTTTTAGTTTGAAGATGAGTCTTTTAATGGTAGAGGCAAGAATAGATTTTAGAGTAAAAGAAGACATTAGTTGGATGGAGCAGTTAGTGGAACTGAGATAGGATGGGAAGAAAGAGTGATGGGTAAGGTGGGATGGAGCAGATGGTGCAATTGCAGTGCAGATTGAATCAAAGTGACGTTGGAGGAAGTTAGATATGTTGTCAGGGGTCTACTTAATAACATTAAAATTTCATAATGTTGAATTTCATAACATTGGGACCAAGACATCTAAATCCCAAAACATTGAAAACCCAAAACATTGAAAACTCAGAACACTGAAAGTGTGCTTCATAACATTGAAAACTACAGTGCATATGTAAATAACATCCTTTCCCCCGTAACAACATCTAACTAACACACAAACTTTCTACTACGTTTTTATTTATTTATTTTATTTATTTAACATTTGTTGACCGGGAAAGTCCAACTAGGTTCCACAGATCCTGTTTTCAGCGGAGGCCCGGGGAGAAATGCTCCAGAAGCATGTCTTTACAATGTGGGAGGAAACTGGAGTACCCGGATGAAACCCATGCGAATGCAGGGAGAACATGCAAACTCCAACCAGAAGGCACCCCAGCCGAGAATCGAACTGGAGAACCTCTTGCTGTGAGGCGACAGCATTAACCGCTGCACTACTGGGCCACCCAAGCCCCCCTGCATCACTCATGTGGGGGGGGGTTCTGCTCCCCCCATAAATTATATATACCAACTCTAAGATCGCACTAAAGTGGAAAAAAGTTAATTTCCTAACCTCAGTCTATCACAATCACCATACACTGAGATTAGGAAATTAACCTTTATCCACTGCAGTGTGATCTTGAAGTTGGTATATTTAATTTATGGGTGATGTGAGGGGCAGAGCTTCCCACATGGGGTGGTGCAGGGGGACTTGCAGAAACATAGTAGAAAGTGTGTTTGTTAATTAGGTGTTGTTATAGGTGGAAGTGATATTATTTACTTGTGCATTGTAATTTTCAATATTATGAAGCACACTTTCAATGTTCTGAGTTTTCAATGTTTTGAATTTCGAGGTTATGGTCTCAATATTATGAAATTCAACGTTATGAAATTTCAGTGTTATGAAGTAGACCCGTTGTCAGATATGGTGTTAGTAAAGTTGGTATTAAAGTGATTAGCCATATCAGGGTGACTTTTGTTAGGAAAAGTAGGATTACTTTCAGAGCCAGCCTGTTTTTAAATTTGATTTCAGATTTGCCTGCAGTTCTGAAGAAAGGAATTTTTTTTTTTTGCCATTGTTTCCAAATGCTAACTCTGTTTTGCATTAGTTGTTTTGTAGATTTGGTTAATCAGGGGGCATAATTAGATTTAACTTTTTTTAGTCCAAAGAGATGCAAGTTGGTTACAAGTTTAAAGAAAAGTGGTGTTAAAGTAGTAGACTGCATCATCTAGGGCAATGGTTGTCAAGATATTTCAGCCTATGTGTTTCAATAAGTTGGTGAATGTTTGTGGATTAAAGTTTATCAAGTTACATATTTGTTTGTAGTGATGTTCTTTTTGAAGGGAAGGTAATGTTCTGAGTACATAGTGAGGGAGATGATCACTCAGAGTATTTGGGTGAGTACCTGCTGAGGAATTTTTTTTTTGGGTCACTGTTAAGTATCCAGTCCAGTATGGAGCCTTAAGTATTACTTTTATTGAACCTAGTTGGGGATGTAATTAACTGAGTAAAGTTAAATAAGTTGATGTTAGAGGATGAGACATTGTTGCAGAATTGTGACCAGTTAATTTTAACATGTCCTAATATAATGGTTTCATTTTTGATTGTACTGGAAATTCAGGCTAGGATATCTTCTAGAATGGGTATATTATTGCCTGGGGGAATATAAACAACTATGATGCATAGGTTTTTGATTTTATTTATAGAAATGAGAGGAGAATTTCTACAGTAGAAAATTGGGGAATGTTGTTGGAGAAAGAGGTTGTATAGTAGGAAAGAGGAGTACAACACCTCCTCCTTTCTTGTGCTGCCTATCTAGCCCTATAGTGTTGAAACCTGGGGAGAAGGAATTCTGTTTTGTTTATGTTTGGTTTGAGCCAGGTTTCATGGTGGCAATGATGTATTGGTGGTAGTGCTATGTCCAGGCATGGAAGTTAGTGATTTTGTTTTGAATACTTTGGAAGTTTAGTGTGACTAAATGTAGAGATTTCAGGCAGCTAGTTTGATGGGAGCATTAGCTGAAGTGGGACCTGGATTGGAATGGATATCACCACTGAGAAATATAGTTGAGATTCTAGGTGTATAAATGGGTGGCTGTTGGTGTTTTGGGGGTCTTCTAAGGTGTATTTTATTGATTACTGTATGAAATGTGGTAGATAGAATTTTACATTTAGAGAAGAGTGGTGGGTGAATAAGAATGAGGTTGGAGGATATCTTAGAGTAACTATTTCAGTGGAATGAAAGAGGTTATGTAACTTTTGTGGATTAGAAGGAATGAAGATAGGGTTAAGAGTTATGAGTTGAACTAGTACAAAGAAAAGTAAGAGTATATGTATGTTAAGTAGTGAAAGTCTGATTGAATATGACATAGCAGAAATGAAATGCTAGTAAGAGTAAGATGCATTAAGAAGTGCAGTAGTTAGGGTTATTGCAGAGTATTATGTAAGAGACAATGAGTGGGACTATAAGAAATAAGTTATTAAATTAGGTAGCACCTAAAAGTGTATGAATTGTGAGGGGGTGGGGTTAGGAATATGAAGAATGAATAAGAGGGGTCAGGATGAGATATGATGTAATGGTGAAGTGACTGGTGTGTCTGTAGGTATGGGTGTGGCCAAGAAGTATAAGTTTAGATGTAGCGTGGGTGGGAATCGGAGGTAGAGTAGGGGAGCAAAGTGAGCTTGAGTGAAGTGAAGGCAAACAGAGTGGATTAAGCCATGAGGCACTATAGGCACTATCCACAAAACAAAAAACAATCAGCTACAGTAACATGCCCATGTCAGTTCACTTCACTATTAATTAAACCTTCATGTTCAGTTTATATAATAGAGGAATGTAGGACTGGTTAAAGTTTAGTAGGAATTATTTTCAGTTCCCGTAAACCACTAAGAAAGAGGGAAAAAGCAACTATTAATGGTGAAGGGAGGAAGGGAAGATAAATAAGATGGTCTGGGAAGTGCACACTCTACTAGCCTAGAAATGCTGACTGGTTATATTTGCACAGGCTAGGCAATGAGCCAAAATGTGTTAGAGATACAGTGCAGGCACTTATACATTTAATGGGTCTTGGAACACAATGCTGGTGAAGACAAGGGTAAGAAATCCAGGCAGCAATTCAGTGAGGGAACACTCGTGAGGCAGTAAATTAGGGAACTGCAGGCACTTATACATTTAATGGGTCTTGAAACACAACGCTGGTGAAGACAAGGGTAAGAAATCCAGGCAGCAATTCAGTGAGGGAACACTCGTGAGGCAGTAAATTAGGGAACTGCAGGCACTTATACATTTAATGGGTCTTGAAACACAACACTGGTGAAGACAAGGGTAAGAAATCCAGGCAGCAATTCAGGGAGGGAACACTCGTGAGGCAGTAAATTAGGGAACTGCAGGCACTTATACATTTAATGGGTCTTGAAACGCAATGCTGGTGAATACAAGGGTAAGAAATCCAGGCAGCAATTCAATGAGGGAACACTCGTGAGGCAGTAAATTAGGGAACTGCAGGCACTTATACATTTAATGGGTCTTGAAACACAACGCTGGTGAAGACAAGGGTAAGAAATCCAGGCAGCAATTCAGTGAGGGAACACTCGTGAGGCAGTAAATTAGGGAACTACAGGCACTTACACATTTAATGGGTCTTGAAACACAATGCTGGTGAAGACAAGGGTAAGAAATCCAGGCAGCAATTCAGTGAGGGAACACTCGTGAGGCAGTAAATTAGGGAACTGCAGGCACTTATACATTTAATGGGTCTTGAAACACAATGCTGGTGAATACAAGGGTAAGAAATCCAGGCAGCAATTCAGTGAGGGAACACTCGTGAGGCATTAAATTAGGGAATGGCAGGCACTTGTATGTTTAATGGATCATGAATCACAATGCTGATGAAGGCAAGGGTAAGAAATCCAGGCAGCAATTCAGTGAGGGAACAGTTGTAGGGCAGTATATTAGGGACCTGCAGGCACTTGTATGTTTAATGGATCATGAATCACAATGCTGATGAAGGCAAGGGTAAGAAATCCAGACAGCAATTCAGTGAGGGAACACTCGTGAGGCAGTAAATTAGGGAACTGCAGGCACTTATATGTTTACTTGATCTTGAATCACAATGTTGGTGAAGAAAAGGGTAAGAAACCCAGCAGCAGTTCAGTGAGGGAACACTCACAGGGCAGTAAATTAGGGAGTGGTGAGCATACTACTATCGGGATGCCAGTAGCTGAAGGAAGGGGGGCCAAGCCATACAGACCAGGTGTAGTTAATATATAAATTACCATGATATTAAAGTAGGGAAACTATGTGAACTCAACACTGATGTTTGGGTTCACTAGGAAAACAAATATGATCCAGAAGTCAGGCACCAGAAGTATTGGAAAACCCTTGAATTTATGATCTGCCAAATGTAGATAGGGCTTGAGTAGAGATGAAAAGAGTATGATTTCTTGACAGGGAAACAATACCTAGATATATGAATTCACAGAGAGTTATCATTTTGTGTTTCTGAATGATATTAAAAGGTGCACACAAACTTGAAATGTACTGACTGAGGAATAAATACATGTGGCTACACACATAAACTAGAGAATTTATGTAGAATTTTAAAGTTCAGATAAAATAAAAAAAACAGAACAACCATATATATGGGATGCAAGAACTACCAGATTATACTAATGACATAAGATACATATCCACTACCTGACTCAGTCATAAAGGGATAAAACCCTGATTATAACTCAGATTTCCAGAATCTGACTACTGACATTAGCACTGGAAAATCCAGGTGGTATAAGTCAGGAGTGAGTTGCCAAAAGCGCCCATTCTGGGTGCGTGTGCTGTTCTTAGTAAAGTGATCATTGCAAAGTAAACAGAGGCATACCTGGTACAGAAATAATGTCAGGATGGGATATGTGGGCTTAGTGCTACCAAAGCTGTGATGGTAGCCCTCAGCATATAGTTAACAACATGCACATGTAGAGGAAGGACATTGTAGACCCTGACCAGTGAGCACATGCACACTTAAGCCACAAGAGGTGGGGTTAGGGCCTCATAGAAACATTATCATTGCTGGTCCTGGGAGATGCTGTTGATAACATAAAATCCTTCCAGCTAACTCTAATCCTTATGGAGTAGCAGCAAGAACCACAGGTTTAAGGCAAACAGGAGGGGCTGATGTTCAGCAATTGTAGAAGCAAAAAGAACTTTAGAAACATATTAGAAATATATATTTTATTCACATAAAAGATAGATGCATAGAAACGTGGTCTGCACTCTTGTGGGAGGAGAGGCTGGACTCTGCCCTTCTGAGCTGGGAATTTCTGGTTAAAGGCTTATAGTGCATGCATATCTGAACTGTTTCTTACTGAAGTTGGTGCGCCTTGTTTGCTGTGGCATAGACTGGACTTGGGCCTGCTGGATCTAGCTTTGTTTGTGTAACTTGAGCACTAATCCAGACATTCTCTAAAGTATTCAATGGTATTTATTACTGCTTGGTTGTAACTTGATTAAAGTGTAGCTATCATTCAAGTCTTTTGGATTAAGCACTTGGGCTTCAGACCAGTTGTTTTACATTAGGAAGGTTTGTGGCAAGCACTGTGGTGGCAGGACAGGTAGCTTTCATCCTTCTAAGTTGGGAACTGCTGATTGAGAGCCCAGTGTCCAAGTGTATTAGTTCTGGTTTAGGCACTTGGGCTTCAGGCCAGTTATTTTACATTAAGAAGGTTCGTGGTCTGCACTCTTGTGGGAGAAGAGGCTGGACTCTGCCCTTCTGAGCTGGGAATTTCTGGTTAAAGGTTTATAGTGCCTGAATATTTGAACTGTATCTTACTGAAATTGGTTCACCTTGTTTGCTCTAGCATAGACTAGATCCAGGCCTGCTGAATCTAGCTTTGTTTATATGCTTGTTGTTTGTTTGCTTGTTATTTCCCTGGAAGCTAATTCCACCTAATACAACTTCTCAGCGCTTCTGTGGATCACTAGTGATATCTGCATTGCTTACTGTACTTATTTCCTTGTTTCACTTGAAAGAAAGTTACTGTTTGTCGTTTTGCATTTAGTTACTTGTAACACATTGCACTCAAGTTACCTGGCACTTGCTCACTAAAGCAATTATATAAGTCAGCACTAAAAATTAAAAGCACTACACCCTCACTTCCCACTGGCCCTTGTTTTCAATTAAGGATTTCCCAATATTATTCTAGCATGTCCAAAGGTCAGTTGTCAATCCCCTCTCCGGTCCAGCTGGTGAATCTGGGAATCTTGAGGCAATGTTATAACTGCCTCATGTACACAGACAACCCTCTCCTCCTCCCACATAACACAAATACTTGCGAGAGATGCAGCTATTTAGCCAAACTGGAGGCTGAGCTCTCTCAACTCAGGACTGGCAAGACCAGACAGGAGGAGAAGGCAACTACACACACCACAAAACCAGCCTCACATAATGCTACCACTCCACTGAATCAAACACATAAACACACAAAGACATACTCGGAGGCTCTGAGTAAAATTTACCTAAACAGCAGAGGCCTCCAAAGCAGACACCCAAACAACTGCTACCTCAAGACACCCCACAAGCAACACATAAACCACAAAAGCAGTGTGCAAAGCAGTCACAGGCCTTAAGGCCAAATACAACACCAAACATACTTGTCATAGGTGACTCCATAGTCAGACACACTGACGTCCCACTCACCAGGCTGAACAAGGAGAGGGTCACAGTAAGCTGCCTATCGGGTGCTAGAATCCGCCACATAACATAAGCACTCGGGTCACTCCACGGCAAGTACAAATATGACACAGTCATTGTCCATGCTGGTGTGAACGACCTGAGACGTACCTCCCTGGACTACATGAAAAGAGACATAGAGGAGCTCTCTGATTATGTAGCCCAGGCAGGTATGACCCTAACCCTGAGCAGTATCCTTCCTTCACCAAGAATGATGCCACAATATAGAGACAAGATGATCAGCTTTAACAATTGGCTTAATGTCTGGTGTCATTCAAAGGGGATCCAGTGTCTGTCTGCCTGGGATGACATGCTTGACAAGCCACGCTGCTTCACGAGGGACGGCTTGCACCTGTCACCCCTGGGATTCCGGATATTGGCTAAGGCTCTTGCCACCCCATAGTGCCCTTTTTTAGGCAAGGCTCAAATTCTAAACCTACCACCCTAGAAAACAAAAATGGGAAGAAACTGAGGGTAATGCTGCTCAATGCCAGAAATCTAAATCTCAAAATGCACGCACTCGAGGCCCTTCTCAGTATGGAGAACATCGATGTCTGTGCTGTAACTGAAACCTGGTTCAAGGCTCCTGAGAGCACCCCGGCACTATTAGGTTTTACCTCATATCATGCGTTCCGGCCCCAAAACCCAGACCACACCACAAAAGGAGGGGGTGTATCCATATTCATAAAAGAAACCCACACCTCCAGGTTGCTGGCAACGCACAAAGCTTCGGAAACCATCCAGGTGCAACTAACCATAGGCAAAACTGCTCTACAAATTGTAGCATGCTACAGGCCACCCTCTCAAACTCAGGAACCCCACACAGCCTTCCTGAAGACACTGGAGGGTATAAATGTATCTCCAAACACCATCATATTGGGTGACTTCAACTACCCGAATATAGACTGGGAACATTACTCAAGCCCTAACTTTCTAGCCCAACGGTTCCTGGAGTTCATAAATTCAAATGCCATGGAACAGCTAGTCACTGTTCCCACAAGAGGAGAAAATATACTAGATCTCATTGTCACAAACATGGGGACAAAATGCTCCACACGAAGTATATCCCTCATTGGTGAGATCTGATCATAAACTAATCTCACTGGAAATCCACATCCCCCCACCCCAAACTAAAAGACCATAGTGAAGAACTTCTCTAAAGCAAACTTCACACTACTCAAGACTGGTGTGGTATCCTTCAAGGCCCCTGAGCCAGAGGAAACCACAACCCAAGCTGCGGAAGCCCTTACAAATGCCTTCTATGAACACCTCCAGGACTGCATGGATCAGGCAATCCCAAAAAAAACCAAGACTCTTTCCACAAAGGGCAAACGTCCAGTCTGGTGGACCCCAGCCATTAACAAACTTTACAATAAGAGGAGAAAGCTATTACATGATAGAACAAAATCCATAAAAGGAAAGTCCCCCCTGATCATTATTAGTAAAAAATAAGAGCACTCAAAATCAACTAAGGCCAATTCTGAGAGAAAAACTGCCATGGATTCAAAGGACAATCATAAGGCCTTTTTCAGCTATGCTAGGAACCTGGGTGGAAACTCCCAGATATGCTCAGAATTAGTCCAAAATGATACAAAAATCACTGAACCCACAGACATTGCCAACATACTGGCAGACAGGTTCAGTGCAAACTTCACCCCCCTCTCTCCCCCTAAAGGAGAGATAACTATCCCAGCGGAGTGTAGCCTCCCAGACATCTCAAATGCGCAGGTGAAAGGTGCTCTCTAAAGCTAAAAACACAGCATCAATGGGACCGGATGGTGTCCCCGGCTGTGTGCTACACGAGCTAAATGAGGAATTAAACCCGCATATAAGGCAGCTGTTTAATCTCAGCCTTACCACAGGATACGTGCCCAAGGAGTGGCGTACGGCAACTGTGGTCCCACTCCACAAAGGCGCCTCTGGACCCTGGTAATTACCACCCCATAAGCTTAACAAGTCTAGTCTGCAAAGCTATGGAGAGGATCATAATGGAGCTCATAAACAAAGATATAGGGGACTTGCAGACATTGGACCCGACCCAGTTTGGCTTTGTCAAGGGAAGATCATGCCTTTTGAACTTGGTCGACTTCTTCGAAACAGTCACCAAGGCCATTGATGAGGGAAAGGCAGTCCATACAGCCTACCTTGACCTTGCAAAGGCTTTCGACACAATACCCCACTCGGGTATTGTAGAAAAACTTACAAGCTTAAATGTAACCCCATATGTCACAAGATGGGTTGCAAACTGGCTTAAGGACAGAACCCACAGGGTTAGAGTTGCTGGCGCTGTGTCAGACTCCAAGCTGGTCACAAGTGGTGTCCCACAGGGCTCGGTCCTTGGCCCCCTATTGTTTGGCATCTACTTCTCAGAAGTACAGGCCAACATGGGAGGACTTTGGCTGACAATGTTTGCAGACGACTGCAAACTGGGCGCCATAGTGGAAAGTGCATCGGACACGGATATCCTTCAGAAGGGACTCACGGAAACAGATAGCTGGTGCCAGAGCCATGGCCTGAAGTTAAACACCGAAAAATGTATAGTCATACCCTTCGGGAAAAACAAGGTAACCCCAAGCTACCATATAGGTGGCAATCCACTAAGCACAGAAGAGGTTATCAGGGACCTGGGGACCCAGGTTGACAGTGGCCTTTCTTTTGACACTCACATTGCTAAAGTGGTTAGAAAGACCTTCTACATTACCCACCTGATCATGAAGGGATTCACATCCAGATCTAGTGAGGTCATTGTTCCCCTGTACTCTTCACTTATCAGACCAATGATCAAGTACAATGCCCCATTCGGGATGTATCTCACCCGACATCTGCAGCAATTGGAGAGACCCCAAAAGTTCCTCACCAAAAGGATAAAGTGACTCCAAAATCTGTCATATGCTGCCAGATTGAAGAAACTCCAGCTCTATTCAGTCGCATACCGTCTGCTCAGAGGTGACATGTGCCTGACATACAAGGCCATGTCCAACCCGGAATTAATGGACATGCTCCACCTCAAAAAATCCAAATCCACCAAAACCACTAGAGCAAGCGACTTAAACCTTAGCACGGATATAAATAGGACGTGCTGGAGGGATAGATTTATCACTCAGAGACTCCCTATGCTGTGGAATAAAATCCCGGTCCATGTGAGGCAGAGCACCTCGCTGACTCTGTTCAAGAGAAATCTAGACCTGTGGATGGGAGATCGTAGGTTTACACCGGGAATCATATCTGTGTCACTGCTGGACAGAGGCACAACAAACTAATGGGCACAGTATTTTTTCATATAAGGGGTGGCGTAAGCCACAAAAATTTGGGCTAGGCTTATAAATGCCTTAGGGCAGATAGCCTAGTATAAACCTATGAACCTATGAACCTATGAATAGATTCCTGGTTGAGTTTTTTTTTTTGGATAAACATTGTAGATGAAAAAAAAGTACAAAAACTGAAAGAAGGAACCCCATAGCTAGGCAGTGATAGCTTTAAAAATAAGACCAGTAGTTGGGTTTTACAGTGGAGAGTAGGCTGGATGATCTATGCCTTTTATCTGTTGTTCCATTCCATTTTCTTTCAAGGTCCATTACATACTGCACTGGTGAAAAGTCTGAGAAACAGAAACATGATCATAAAGTACATAGTCGATGTGTATGCAATTAGGCAATGTCGAAAGGACTTAGCATTAACTAAGGAGATGACTTAAAGTAGGGAGCTAATCTAAAAAGGTAAAAGGTAAGTTAAAGCTTTTAGAACACTCCATGAGAGAATTTTCCAGCATAAAATCATGTAATCATCCTTGTGAACAATTACACCATCTGGAATGTTACAGAGTGCTCTGCAGAACTGTTCTCTGCTTATACATATAATTGAGGTAAATACAAGGAAAAAAATGACTGGGCCTTCAACAAGACCTTGTGAAGATGATTTAATGGGATTTTGTATGAAAACCTAACTATCTGCTCACAGACAATTGACAACAGTGCTCTGCAAAGCATCAACCTGCACAAAATCTAAACAACTGGGGGAATTCTATAAAGCCTACACAGATTAATTTACCATGTAAGCATAGTGGCACAGAGCTTACACAGAAGTAAGCAGCCATGTCATCCAGTAAACAGAGCTGAGGGGCATGCACGATTTGGCATGATTGTGTCAGAAATGTACACAGAAAATTTCCATGTACATGAAATGAAAAAGTGAACAGGGGGTGTAAAAGCCCTGCTAGAAGGGCAGAAATAGCAAAGCAGTCACAGATATTTGCAAAACTATGCCCTGTGTGTCCAAAATGTAATGAAAGAATATTTAAAATATTTTTTTAATACCCGTATGATGTTTGCGTGGTGCACAGCAGTGCACAACCATGCCATTATAAAAAAAAATATTTAAAAATATGAAAAGGAAAAAAATAAAATATGTGACAATAATGCATTATAAGGCCTTGCATGGAGTATATGCAATGGTAGATGCCTGTGTTGCTAAGGAGGCAGGTCCTGGAATAGTGTAGTATGCAGTTGGTGTGCACTGATCTGTATGCAAATGAGCTGGGGTTACTGAATAGCAAATATGGGTATCTGTGCCCACAGATGAAATCTGTGTAGCCCCAGAACCATGTTGGTGTCCACAGAAGAGGTAGCTGACATCAAAGGGGGTGTGTCTCTATTTCTTTAAGCACATTGGAGCTTAGCGGTGCCTGTTTGCATGCAGCACCACTGAGCTGAGCGGGGGGTGGGGGTGTCTAGTGCTGCTAAGTTTGTATAGCCTTGGGGCATGTGTTTAAGCTGGTTTGTGCTATGCCGAGTGTGTCTGTTCATGGGGATGGGTCTATTGACTGCTAAGCATTGTTTATACCTGCGCTGTAGGTTTGCTCGCCATGCAGCAGTGCTTAGCAAGGAAGGCTATCAAAAACAGAAAAATAAAAGAAACTGGCTGAGAAAGCCAGTCATATATAAATTACTGATTACCACTATCCCACCTAAATAGGGTTATTCCAACCCCCTAATAATGTACTTGGTAGGTGGAATGCATCATAGTTAGCCAACCACACAGACTCCATCTGTAGCAGAGTACTATAAGGTGTGCATACACCCTACAATTTGATTTTCCCTCCATACTCTGCACCATTGGAGTACAGACTTGGGAATTTTAACTGAAAGAATGATAGGGGCTGCTGTATCTCTGCTACATCTGTATGTGCTAGATACTGAGTTCAGTGCTGCTGCTGCTGGCAATAGGCCTAAACTGAGAAGAAGAGTGTTCAGGCCCAGGGTAACTGCAGATCAGATTGCAAGTGAAGTGTGCTGTATCTTTAAGAATCATGTCAAGGCTATACACGCACATATAAATTCCAGACACGTACACTCCCTAGTGCCATTTTGTAAGAGCAGCCACACTGAGAGCATGCATGATTGTAATTGTTAATTTGTATATAAGTTACTTAAGTCAAAGTCAGTAAACCTATACAGAGATGTGTTTGTATAGAATAAAGATGTTTGAACAGAACCCATGAAGACTCTTCTATTGTGTCCAAAGTAGAAGAACAACATGGTGTCAGAACCAGGATCGAAGAGAATGAAATTCAGAGCCATGAGGTGCTGAGACAACAGTGAAGGTAAAACCAAAAGAAATGAGCACAAACAGAGCCAGAAAAGAGTAAAAGGTAATGAGAAGTAGCACAAACTATTTATTTAACAAAAGAGATAAAATGGGGCATTATCAGGGCACAAACCACATTACTGAGCAAGCGGAAGGCATGAAAAGATTGTTGGCTAAAAAGAATGTTTAAAATAAAGGTATTTGATGAAATGATTAACAGTAAAGCAAAATGAGTATGTTTAAAGATAAAACGAGCATGTTTAAAGTAAAGCAAGTGTATTCAAAGCAAAACTGGGCATGTTTAGAGAAAAACAAGCACAAGAAAAGTACATTGGGCATAAAAAAGGGCTTAAACAAGCAAAACGAATAATAAAGAAAAACGAAAAAGGGCATATTAAGCAAAAATCAAGCAAGGTGACTGCATGTGTTTTTGTCAAGTACTATGTTTTGGCATAACTATGGCTTTGTATTGTATCAATGGCACAACTAAAGTTATTCGAAGTATCTCAAAGTCTGCAAAAGTGCTTACAGTGTGTGCTTATTACTGTGCATGTGTTTCAAAGAGCTTCTTGTGTGCAAAGTGCAACTATTTCATGAAATACAGTCAAAGTATAGCTATTTTGAAAAGTTTCTTGTGCTGGATGTGTGTTCACAAACTGCCACCATTACAGGGTGTGTCTTACACTGTAAACCGTTGCCTAGTAAGGTACCACCATTTTGGGGACATTTCAGTGTGCTGTATGCAGTTATTTGTAAAGTGTAACTACTTCAAAATGTTATTGAGCTTTGGGCAACAGAAGTCCAGTTTATTTGCAATGTGCAGTTACTTGATATGTTTCTTATGCTGATAAGAGGTGATTTCTTGCAAACAATATTAGGAGAATAATACAGTTCCCGTGTTTCACTTGCATTGTAAAGTTGTTTGAGATGTTTCTTAAAATGATGATAAATGACTTTGGCAAGATGATGATAAATGACTTTGTCATTTAACCTTTCAAGTGATATTAAAAGAGTATTAAACTGCCCGAAATGTTTATTTCGCAAAGTCCAATTTATTCAAAGTTACAATTTCATTCATTCATTAGCATTATTTTGAAAAGCCCAAAAGAAGTAAATTCAGATACAAATACTGGCATACGTTTCTGGCATATGTACATGAGTGTATGTTTGTGCTTATTTGCAAAATCCTTCATGGTATGTGGTAATATGGCAGATGGGTTTTGAAAACAGCTACCACTTGTGTTTGATCAGAATATTGCAGAGAACTGGAGAATATTTGAGCAAGAGTATGATGTTTTTATACAAGCAAATTACGCAGATAGAGATGCATGTACCAAGGCATTAATTTTGCTAAACCTAGCTGGGTCAAAGGCCATAGAAAGAGAACATTCATTTGTATGCACCTGCAGTATATGAATAAGAAGGTGAAAATCATCATATTGTTGTACAGGCTGAATCAAGGGAAGATCCTGAGTGTTTGAAGTGCAAGTTCAGAGAAATGTGTAACCCTCAGACAAATATTACATTAGAGAGGCATTTGTTTTATTTGAGAGACCAGAAACCAGGAGAAACATTTGCAGCTTATATAAGTGACCTGAGAAACAGAGCTAAAATGTGTCGGTTTGGTGACTTAAAAGATGAGCTGATAAAGGACAGGCTTGTGTGTGGTATTAACAGTGCTGCTGTGAGAAAGATTTTACTTTGTGACAGTGATTTAACATTGAGTAAAGCCATTGAGATTTGTCAAATCCATGAGGTGACAGAAAAACTCAATGTACAAAATGTACAAAAATGTTGTATGATCGAGGCTGGAACAGCACCAGAAGGCATTTGAAGACCTTAAGCAGAAAATTGCCACCCCAACTACATTAAGATACTATGAGATAAACAAACCAGTTACTTTTTCCTGTGGTGCTTCAAAATTTGGTCTTGGCGCAGTTATACTTCAAGCAGGCAGACCAGTAGCCTATGCATCTAGAACACTAACCCAAACTGAGATGCATTATGCTCAGTTTGAGAAGGAGCTTTTGGCAATAGTCTTGCATATTCTAAGTTTCATGATTATATTTATGGTCGAGCTATTCGGATTGAGACCAACACCAACTTCCAGTTACTATTCTAAAGAAGCCTATGTATTCCGCTTCAGCAAGATTGCAAAGAATGATGCTTACATTGCAAAAGTACAATTTCAAAATGGTCTACACGAAAGGCAAATTGCTCTATGTGGCTGATGCTTATCCAGATTGCCCAGAAATATAATGGAACAGCTTGATGCAAAGAATTTTGACTTTGATGTGATGTCAGTGTGCAATTTTTCTACCACTAGACTTGATGAGCTGCGAGAACACAGTCAGACTGATCCAATTTTGCAGAAACTCACTCACTACATTAATGTTGGAAGGCCAACAAAGCAATTTAGTATACCACCTGAAGTGCAAACCTACATTCCTTACAGAGATGAATTGTTGTAAGATGGTATTATTTTCAAAGGTCTTAAAATTGTTGTTCCTGCTTCCTATCAACAAGAATATATCCAGATCTTACATTGTGGTCACCCAGGTTCCATATCCACTAAGAGAGAGAGAGAGAGAGAGAGAGAGAGAGAGAGATTTAGTATGTTGGCCTTCATTACCTAAAGACATTGATAAAGTACTTTCATCTTGTTCAATATGCAATAGTACTAGATCGCATTTGCAAAGAGAACCACTTCAGCTAAGTCCAATTCCTGAACTACTGTGGTCAACAGTTGCAGCTGATATCTTTGAGTGGAACAATCATCACTATTTAGTTTTGGTAGACTCTTATTTTAATTGGTTCAAGATCAATCTACAAACTAGTATAACATCCACTGCTGTTATTACTATGGTGAAACATCATTTCTCAGTTCATGGTAGTCCACGCAAACTTCTTTCTGACAATGGTACTCAATTTACTAGCCAGTTGTTTTGGAAAATAGCAAAAGATTGGGACTTTGTACATGTCACTAGTAGTCCTGAATATCCTTAGTGGAATAGTCTAGCTGAATGTACAGAGAGCAAAGCAATTATTTGAAAGGTCAAAGTGTGACAATAGCAATGTGTTCTTAAATTTGCTTAATCTCAGGAACATACCTCATGATGATATTCTTGGCTCACCTGCTCAAAAACTGCTTTCCAGGCAAACTAGAACTATGCTACCCATTACTTCCAGTTTGCTGAAGCCTAAACCTAAGAACTGTAAAACCATCAAGGCTCAATTGGTTAAGAAGTGTAATATCCAGAAATCTAGTTACGACAGATCGAGCAAATTACTATGTCCGTTGAGGGAAAGAGATGGCACGAATCCAGGCAATGAAAGGATTTGATCGATTGGACAGATTATAAGCATTTGTGCAGAGCCAAGATCTTATATGGTAGATTCCAAAGGTGTAGAATATTAGCGGAACCGTAAACATCTACTTCCTGTATCAGAGTCCTCATCACCATCACAAGATTGTTTCTGTGATGCGAACTTCAAATCTAAGAGTGAATCCGACACTGTTTCCACACCAGAATGTGTTCAAAATTCTGATTGCATTCCAGAAAATGTTCCAGACATTTCACAGGTCAAACATTTTACAGAGACAGTTCCAGATGCTAAAAGTAATTCCCAGTTTTATGTCACACGATATGGGTGAGTATCAAAGCCAAGTGTGAAATGCACAGCAATGTGGATTTTGATTGTATGTATATATATATATATATATATATATATATATATATATATATATATATATATATATATATATATATATATATCAATGATGATTTCCCAGAAACAAGTATAGTCACAGTATAAAGTCCACAGAAGTATAGTAAATAAGTTCAAACTGTATTTAATAACAAAAACGAGAGCAAGAACAACGTAAGCGCTTTCACGAGTACACAGCTTGCTTCATCAGACGTTCAATACATTAAGACTGGCTGTCCTATAAATACTCAAGCACTCTTAATCATCTACATAATTAATCAATTAACAACATAAAATCATGTTAAAGAGACCATACAGTAAAAACCATAAAGTTTAAAAGAGACCATAATATGTTAAAAATATATACAAAGTAAATCACTATCTCAATGGTCTCGCATTCAATATGGGTTTAATTGAAACGGTCTCATTGAGACCATTTCCCCTGTGAGCACCCAATCGTAGAATCCATTTTAACTCAACGCTTTCTGTAGTATTAGCAATATCACCCTTGCGTAAGCTCATGGGTACTACATGTAAAATCTGAAATAAAAAATTATGTGATGGTCCTTCACTTAATACGTGTCGAGCTATTGCATTGTATGTTTCACCCCTCCTAATGTTGTATATGTGGTCACGTATTCTTTCCCGTAGGGATCTATTGGTTTTAGCAATATAGTAGCAAAAACAGGTAGTACAGTGAGCAATATAGACTAAATTTCTCATGTTACAGTTACCCCCTGTTCTTAACTGCCACAGGACCATAGTGTCAGGGTGTCTGAAGTACCTAGATTCATCAACATGTGGGCATTGAGGACAGTTCCCACATTTCTTAGTACCCCTGAATATCTCATGAGTGATTTCAGAAGGCTGCATAGATAGATTGGGATAGCATAGACGTTGTTTTAAGTTTTTACAATTTTGATAAACAAATCTAGGTATATTACCTACAAGATCCTTGGTGGCATCATCAACTAATAGTATGTTCCAGTGATCACTTATGATCTGCTCTATTCTACCAATATTGCTGCCATAAGGTACTATAATGGGTAAGGGTTGATTATTACAGAGCCTATTACTATTAGCTACTCTATAATCATTGAAACCAGAACTAAAAAATGGTTTAGCCCTTGTATGTCTCAATGTTTCTAGTTGTTCACTAACTTCCATAAATTCTCTGCCAGAATATCCTCTATTCAGAAAGCCTTGTTTCAACACATCCATCTCTGCCATAAATACATTGTCATCACAGCATATCCGGGATGCTCTCATGGCTTGACCCTTGATAATATTCCTAAAAAGCACTGGATTATGCATGCTGTTGCGATGTAGATAGGCTGCACGCTGGCAGGGTTTCTTATATAACTTGGTCTTCACCGTATCATTTTCAACGTATATATTTACATCTAAAAAGTCTATTGTTTGTTTGGAAGACTTGACAGAAAATTTCAAAAATTCACTAGTCTGATTAACATTCTCTGTCAGGTTCACTTTACTTGAACCAACATCCTTACATACAAGGAACAGATCATCTACAAATCGCCTATAAAATAGGAGATTTGTGTTGGAAATAAGATGGTTCTGCTCCCATGCCACCATGATCAGGTTGGCATAGCTGTTGGCACAACTTGTGCCCATCGCTTTGCCTTTTACCTGTTTGAAATACCTAGAATTAAATATGAATACATTGTTATCTAAAGCAATTTCTAACAGAAAGCATAAGAATTCTGCTTTCTTTGCATCCATATTATTATCAACAACTAATAGATGTTGCAGTTGTTGCAACCCAACCTGATTGGGAATGCAAGTAAAAAGCGACTCAACATCCATTGTAATGAATGTTAGGTCTGAAACTGTAGTTCTACTCTCTATAAATGGGTGCAAATCTTTCAAAAATTGTTCCGTATCCTTTAAAATATAACTATACCTGGATAGAACCTGTTTTAATTCATATTCTAAATAAATGGATATAGATTCCGTGGCCCAACCTGCCCCAGCTACTATAGGTCTAAATTTGGGTTTAGCTGGATTTTTATGGATTTTGGGCAGGCCATGTAGCCTAGGTATTAATGGATTCTTAATGTGTGAAATGCACAGCAATGCGGATTTTGATTGTATGTATATATATATATATATATATATATATGTGTGT
Organism: Protopterus annectens; assembly: GCF_019279795.1. Lineage (NCBI taxonomy): Eukaryota > Metazoa > Chordata > Ceratodontiformes > Protopteridae > Protopterus > Protopterus annectens. The sequence goes on along the minus strand of NC_056733.1, from coordinate 140,779,654 downwards.
GTGTGTGTGTGTATATGTCTATATAGATATATATATATATATATATATATACACACACACACACACACACACACACACACACACACACACACACACACACACGTGTGTGTGTGTACTTAGTATTGTGAAATGCATTACAAAAAGATTACCTGTGATTTCTGCATGGTAAGTAGACATAGTGTCATAAGATCTATTCTCAAAGAGGGAGGATGTAGATCAGATTGCAAGTGAAGTGTGCTGTATCTTTAAGAAGCATGTATAAATGCACATATAAATTCCAGACATGTACACTCCCTAGTGCCATTTTGTAAGAGCAGCCACACTGAGAGCATGCATGATTGTAGTTGTTAATTTGTATAGAAGTTACTTAAGTCAAAGTCAGTAAACTAATATAGAGATGTGTTTGTATATAATAAAACTGTTTGAACAGAACCCACAAAGACTCTTTTATTGTGTCCAAAGTAGGAGAGTGACAGTAACCTTCCAGGAGTTACATGAGCTGGAGATTGTAGAGTGCTAGAGGGTGGGCAGGGGCATGTAACAAGAACTCACCGAGGTCTGCCGCCCTCAACTCAGACCCAGAGCCAACAGAGGGGAACCCATTCCAGTGGAAACAAAGGTATGTGTATCCCTTAGGATATTAGATACTGGTACTTTTCAAAGACCAACTAGCGACACGATGGACGTCTCACAGGCATCAGCATTTAGGGTGCTCTACCAGTTTCTGAATGCCATGAAAACACATGCCAGTGAGCACATTTATTTATCCCACACCCCTGCGGAGAGGGACAACAGTATGTGTCTCTTCTACCATATAGCACACTACTCTGAGGTACTGGGTTCCATAGATTGCACTCATGTCAACATCAAAGCACCGCCCATTGAGGAGGGTAGATTCTACATCAGCTGCTAGGGTTATCACTCCATCAACTCCCAGGTCATGTGCAATGTCCAGGACATTATCATGAATGTGTGTGCTGGCAGCCCTGGCAGTTATCATGACTCCCATATCTGGCATATATCACAGCTGCACCAAATGTTTGCCAGGGGGGTATCCGATATGGCCATCAACTGGGGGATGGTGGCTATGCACTGAAACTGTGGATGATGACACCCATCAGAAATGCACACACACACCTTCCAAATAATGCCATAGTGAGGCACATGCGCAAATTAGGAACATCATAGAGCATGTGTTAGGGCTGCTCAAGTCAAGGTTCCGGTACCTTGATATATCTGGTGGAAACCTTCAGTACTCTCCATCCAGATGTGCACAGATGTTCACAGCATGTGCCATGCTATACAATATGATCTTGTGGAAACAGCTGTGGCCACCAGTGCCTAGGTCCCTACAGCTACACCCACAGGGGGACTCAGAGGAGGAACCTCCTGAGACTGTTCCTGTAGGCAGATGTAGGTGTGCCCAGTATGCCCTGACCTTGGCCAAGAGGCAACACATAGCACATGCACTGACAACCTAAGGTCCTAGGGACTGATACCTTTCTCTGACTTGCATACATAGTAAAAAGGATGATAGACACACCACACAACCTGTACCTAACCATGTATTGGTTGTGCAGTGTTTGCATCAGACAGAGTCAGCCCTGAAACACAGGTCTCTCAACTGCTGTGTTCACAAGGTAAGTCACTCTGCTATACAACAAGTGTACGGGGTACTAAACTATGGTAGCATATACATGGACCTCCTGCATGCAAGCAGGGGAATAGTGTGGGCTACTGGGCAATTTGCAGAGATCTAACAGCCACTTGGGACAATAGGTACTCTGTGCAATACTGAGTGGCCCATAATATCCATTAGGCCACATGGCTTGAAACCCCACTGCATTGTGCAAGGGAAATGCCAAACAGTGGGGTCATAGGACAGATGTATGATTGTCAATGCCAGAGTCCCCTACCCCAAACACATCTGTGTTCCCATACAACTACAGTAACAGAGTGTGTTTGCAAGGATATATGAGCAGACCACACATTTCCAGGGCTGTGACATACAACCTGCCAGCATATTTTACCCACAAAATGCAGGGGTCAGTGTATGTCTGTATGCTGTTGACAGTGTGAGGAATTAAATCTCTTCCTCTCTTTGGTGGCTGGTGTGGCTCACTGGGCTAAGGACATTAACATGGGAGATGGTGTTGATGGTTTGAAGCTGGCAGCATCTACAACTTTTACATGTGAGTTACTCATATGGTAGGAGTCCCAGTGACCGTCTTAATGTCACAATATGTGACTAAAGACAGGTGGACAAAGCCAGAGAAAATGGGGGCACAGAGGGCCAAACATACAGACAGACATTATACATGGTCTGTGTAACCTACAAGGTGGCTAATATTACAGCAGGTTGCACCAGGTCCGATTAGCTGTAGGATGTAAAGGCCATCACCTAAATGTCTCAGTAGTTACAACACCTCAGTGCCTGCATTTTACAGTATAGTACTGGACAACCACAACTGTATGAGGAATAAAGCCGACATGGGGAAATAGGCCAGACATTCTGCAAAAATATGTACAGGGAGAGGTATGCAAACTATCACCTTGTATGTAATGTTACAACATGTACCTCAGCACATCAAACCTCTCAACTTCTTACAGCAACAACTCTGGCCAAAGCCATGAATATAAGTGGGACAAAGGCCCACAAATAGAGGCAAGTGTTAAATATTGTACTTACAAATGTAAAGAATTGATAGAATAACAGGCCTTTCATTACCATGAATCTCTTGAAGTGTCTGAAGTCTGAATCTCAAATGTCTGTCATTATTTCCTAATGTCACTCTTTATTAATTTGCCACTAATGTCCCAGAAATCCACAATATTATGTAACGTGGACCAAATATATGAGGCAAATATCTAGATGTTGTTGTTGTCTTTTGGCTTTTCCCAGTTACTCTGGTCTGCTAATGATTGGCAGTAGATTTTGACGAATGCCGAGGTGCCAGCTCGACATTCCACCTTCAAGGAAGGCACGCCCATTTATGCATGTCTTTTGAACGCCCATCCAACTGTGGGGAGGACATGCAGACAATATCTACATATTCTGTGCAAATCTGTACAGTTGATAGGTATGAGTCACATATTGCATTCATAAACAGCCAGGTAATGCCTTTGACAAAATATCAGGGAGGTGCTGGAGTGTGGAAACAAGTGCAGCAGCCAATGGTCTGCAACACACAAAATCTCACACTGGAGTACAGGTAGGTCTGGCCTGGAGTAGCTTTTAAGTACTGACAGTCACACTGGGCATGCTCCTACATTTAGTTAACATAAGCCCATGTTTCCCGCCTCTTCTGCCAAAAGAACAGCTATGTGGTAATATGTCTGTGCATACAGACAGCTATGTATGTCTTCCCATCTCCCTCACACATGATACCCTAGCTATCAGTATGTTGCACATATGTGTGTGTGTGTGTGTGTGTGTGTGTATATATATATATATATATATATATATATATATATATATATATATATATATATTTTATATATATATATATATATGTATATATATATATATATATATATATATATATATATATATATATATATATATCTGTTAACAAGATAATGTGTGGACTGACATAGACTTTCCATACATATCTACATAACGTACACACACAGCAAGAGTTAAGATGACATCCCTGTTATACATATGCATATATCTGTGTGTGGGGGGATGTAGGAATGTCCCCACTTGCACACAAAATGCTGTGCTGGGGTTATCTCCACCTACACATCACAGCAGTTGTCTGATGGTAACAGACCAAGTCCACAAAAGGACAGAATACACACTCCCACAGAGTCCTGTCCTGTGGAATGTCACCCTGTAAACAGACAATGGTGAGTAGGTGGTATAATGTGCAATGGTTGTAACACAGGCCATGGACAGGCCATATTGTTCATGGCCAATTGTCCACCTACAAAACTGCAACCAGCCAGCCATGGCCATACTGGGAACTGTACACACATAGCAGGAGCATTAACTGGTATTCCACTCCTATGACACTAGAGACAATAACAGCAGCACACTGGAGCACCATGAAGGCCACACATGCTGTGTAATACAAGGCCACTTTGTGTAGGCCACAAGTACTGCGGCTGCATCCACAAACACAACAGACATAACCTGTTGTGCATGCAATATGTGCTGTGAGTTATAGTGTGTACAAATAGATAGGTAGGGGTTCTAATCTCACAACAGGTAACTCTCTATGTGTCTGTGTGCGTATACAGACATATTCCCTGCAGTAGTAAAGACATGCCCATCTGGCCTATGTCTGTGCAATGGTGATTCATTTTATAGCCCTGTGACTAGCTGCTTTCCTCAACAGTCGCCTCCTTTACAAAGTCTGCTGATGTCATCCACCTTAACAGTGCTGGCTGACAGTCTAATCTCAAGTAATCACTGTAGTGCATATGAAAAGTAGTGTAAGCTGTACTGTGTATTACTTGATAAGTAGAGGTTCTAATCTCACAGCAGCCAACTCTGTGTGGGTATATACATGTAGCCATGTGCAGCAATATAGACAAGCCCATATGGGCAATCTCTGTGCAATGGTTATGCATTCTATGGGCCTAAGACTAGCTGCTGGCCTCTAATTGCCCTCCCCCACAAGGCCTGCTGATGTCATCCACCTTAAGGGTATTAGCTGACAGTCCAAACTCAGGTAAACTCCGTGGCACATGTGATAATTACTGCAAGCTATAGTATGTAATAGTACATTGATAGGGGTTCTAGTCTTCCACCAGCCAGCCCTATGTGTGTGTATCCATGTTTGTCATTACAGAAATATTCCCTAGTATCACTACAGACATGCCCATATGGGCTATTTCTATGCAATCATTATGCATTTTACAGCCCTGTGACAAGCTCCAGGTCCTACATCGGCATCACTGATGTCTGGCAACATCTAGGTTTGTGCGATCAGAAAACCCAGGTGACATGTATAAAAGGTAGCAGACCTTCTCAGAAAGTATGAATGCATAATTATGCCAGCTGACCCCATTGTCCCACACATGACCTTCTACACATATGCACCTAGGGAAACATGCACAAATACTGTTGTACCTTGTTGACATCATATTTCTGCTGTCCTGCCATGCCATCATGTGCTGCTGTACTGCCATCATGTCCATAACCACTCAAACACCTGGAACAGACACATACACAGGTCCATGATACACCTGTCACTCTCTCACACTACCAGCAGTCTAACATCATGCACCTAAGATACACAAGGTTTGCTGTGCAGTTATGACACATGCCAGCACACAGTACCTGTCGTGGCCCACAGCACCTGCAGTGGCATAATAATACTGCACTACACAATTATATTTAAAGTAATAGAGTCACCCTGTAAATCTGACACATATTTGCATGCCTCTGCATCAATGGCATGGATAGCAGGGATGTAGCACAGGTATCATCACATGCATAGGGTGTGGTGTTGGTGTGCCAGAGGCCTAGGCTCTGCCCTACAATTGGCAGCATGTATGTGAGTCAGTAAAGGGTGTTGGTCATGTGTGTGTGGAGAGGTGCCATGTGTCTCTGTGGGTGACCTGCATGTGACAGCGATGTTTGAGGGTGTGCATGTACACAGTCAAGTCCAGTGCTAGCCCTACACATGTGTATGTTGGACAGCTGAGGACCGTACATGGCAGAGTGGACAGTTCAACACTGCTGTCTGCTGGGCACGTGTCCACCATGGGACTGCCCAGGACTATGTGCCCATGGCCTGCCACATCATGGTGTGGACAGCACACTTCCTCTGTAGCACTGGAGGCACTGCCACTACAGGGGTATGAGTGTGCATGGACATGTATGTGGTCTCTCAGCAGATGGCATTGCTGACCTACATCCATGTGCCTGATGCCCTACCCCAACCAGATGTTCCTGGACTGACAATGTATGGGAAATGACAGACATTGTATCAGCTCACTGTCTGTCCACTACATCAGTGAAACAATCCATGGCATCACCAATACAGTGGAGGCTGTCATGGATGCCAGATTGTGCTGCATGCATGACCCTGAGCATCCATCTGGTGTTATGTTCGGTATGTGACTGTGCCTCCTTGACAGCCTGAAACATGCAGCGAGTGACTCATGATGTGACACCTGTGACAAGATGTGGATAGACAGCGTTCCCACTTTGAGCACCCCTGTCAATCTGCCTGTGTGGGACCTCGCCAGCTGTCTGGCTATGGCTATGTCTACACTCACTAATGCCATAGTTGTCACACTGTCCTGTTCAATGTCATCACCATGTGACTGTCCAATATCTGCAGACTCTGAGGACTGGGTATGTGTAGGCATACTGACTGTGTGCAGGGACAATGGGGCAGAAGAGGGATGTCAAACTCTGGGACAGATTCAGCCCCTGACAACCCCACCTGTGCTTCACTATGACCACCACCATCATCATCATCATCAGAGCCCAATGGGACACTGACATGAGGTTGTGAGGGGGTACAGACTCCAACGCCCCCCCACCGTTCACCTGTGAGGAGGAAGACAAAAATCAGTACATTATTAACTGCACTATTATGTATGGTAATCCACACAGACTCATACAGATGAGGAGCCACAACTGCATTGCCAGTCACACATCTCATCACTGAATCTCATGCACAACACACAACACACAACATACACTGACAAGACAGGCTGTTTCTAACATGCACTTTAGCTACATCCAGTGAATATTGGCAGTACACTACACCTGTGGGGTATGCAATATGACAGTGTATGTTATAAAACTACACATAATACCCAGTACACCTATCCTGAGAATGATATACCTGCTGTAGTATCACTGCCGCAGGTATGTACCATCTCCCTATAGTGAGTGAACAGGCATCCTGGACTCATTGCCTCATGTATAGCAGGCTGCATACTTCTTCATGACTATAACTGCAAACTTGTTAGTGTTTGCACAAATACACAGCTGTGATTATCCATTGTATGCACTGTAGTCAACTGCTCCGATATGGAACATACAAGTATTCCACTCTGGCTAAGCATAACAGTTGTGCCTTGGACTAAATGGCAGTCCTTAAAGTTCATATGGTATATATAAGCTGTAAAACAATGGTATCACACTTACCAGGTACAAGACCACAGACTCCGGCCACACCTGATGTACCTATGGAAATGTGAGTGAGAGGGATTGTTAGCAATACCAAATGTTGCACTGTTAGATGGTAATATGTGCGTATATTCACATGTACAGTACCTAATGTGATATGGCCTACATTGCTGATATTCTTAGTGTGTGTGTGTGTGTGCACAACTGTGCATTAAAACAATCCCCCTAATGCAGATAGACCTGACACCCACGTACTGGTATGCAGAGCCTGCCACAATAACTGATACAGTATTACACTGGTGAATGAAGTAAGCTTACCTGGACGCTCCTCTGATGTGGATGCTATGGCACCCACCTCCAGGATGTATAGGGTGATGGATGCCTGGGAGCTGGTGGTTGATTCTAGGTTTGCCAGGACTTCCTTTGTGGTTGTGAGTGGTTGTTAAGTTGCAGGACCTCCACTGGAGGAAGCACAATCCTTGGCTACAGCAGCTGCCCTTTGACGTGTGGCATTAAGCATATATGTGGTCGTGTGTGTCAGACCTGCTCGGAGGTCCTATCCTGATGTCCACTTTGGTTAACTGCCCTGACAAGGTCACCCCACAATGCTGCACACTGATCACGATGCTGTCGACCCCTTGACAGCAGAATGTGATGATGCAGTCTGAGGCCATCCAGGATAACAGTATTCTCAGCAGCTGTGAATGGGTTATGCTGCCTGTGATGCATTTTTCCTGAAAGACAACAAGAGGGGGACACATTAAAGAAACAGATACATGGACTTCCACTATGTACAGACCCTGCACAACCAAAGCGGCCTGCACTATCCACTGCTTCCTCACATGTCATACCCCGCAGTGTATCAACACACTACATGTGTGGCTATCAACAGGATAGTAGCAATGCTGGATATGTCCCTGTGTGCTATGACAGATTATGCTGTATGTATCTACACCCATCACTGCAGTCTATTGTGGTGTGTCTCCTACGGGCATGCTCCCAATAATATAGCATACAGCCAATGTCAAACAAAAAGCTGCGTGATATTACAACAACTATATGGGGACAGTCCAGCAACAGCAGTGTGCCACAATGACAGACAGCAATGCAAGCCAGCTGTAGTATATGTTCCCTGTAGACATCCCACCTCCCCACTACACAGATGCTTGCGGACTGCAAACATGTTCCTCATGAATGTGTTCTTTTTGGCACAAACATGTGGATGTCTGAGAAATAGTTGGCAATTCATTGATGGTTGTTGATGGACACTAGGGAATCTGGCTGTCACACTCCAGACCCCTCAAAAACACATATGCTACAGTAATATCTGTTAGTGTAGTCATAGTTTTAAGTTGTATGGCTATCACGTATCCCCTATTACTGAGTTTGGACCTGTGTCCCACCATTACTTATGACTATGACTGAATCTCTGCTGTAGGAAGTTGGCTGGTATGTTAGCCATAGATCTCAACCAAAGAGGGATGAATGTCAACAAAACAGTGACCTAGCTAGGGTACATCAGGGACAGTCAGGGACACCTGTAGAATGCCAGCACTATTTATGTGTGGCATTTACAGACTGAGTGGTTGTGAATGACAGTACATTGCTTGATGTTACAGGAGTGTACACCCTTTTGTAGTGTCACTCAGATTCCACTAGTTTTCCTACAACAGTCGACCATTGTAGGAGGGAGTAACAGGGGCAGAGCTGGGATTTGACTCAAAGCAGGGACAGTTGTGAGGCATGCCTGTAGCTGTTGGACAGCAGAGTATCACCAACATGTCAATACCATAGATGTATGACAGGTCTACTGTTGTAATCCTTATTCCCCCTACCTCTGTCCTGCCATCTGCTTCCCATTACATGGGGGCATCTATTACATACCTGGTAGAGTGTAGTACCCCTTTTTTGAAGTGTTCCTCAGAAAATAGCTTGCAAAGCCATTGTCTGTGTGAGTAAAACCACATACAAACCTTTTCCCCACAGGCAGTTGATTGCCTTTTGTAGGTACTGCTCATTAACAGGTAATTGCCTGTGCACCAATCTGTGCCTCAGACTTGCTAATTGCATCCAACAACAGCTGGGTTGCACTTTCATTAGCCAATGACAGGGCACCACAGTGCAATATTTAAGGCCTTCACATAGGCCTTGGCCCCTTTCTAGGACTGTGAGATGGGCATTAGTGAGGTGCGGAGACTGCAGCATCACAGAGGGTAGGTGCAAATACTGTCCACTGTTGAGACTTCTGAGGTATGTCCACAATTTTGCATGATATGCTTGACCATTGTCCCCTGACATTGTGATTGTCTGGCAGTTCAGTGATAAACACTGTGGAGTGAGGTCAGTAAGGAGAGGGAGATATGTGAATGTGAGATGTGATAACCACCAGACTATGTATGCTGAAGCAGTAGCTGCTATTCTATCAGCTCACTAGCTTTGTAGGGGCAAACTGTGAAACATGTCCCTGTTGCTGGACCTTTGCCCCCCCACCACCATTTATGTTTGGTTGTGTCTGGATCCCTTCTTCTAGGGGGTTGTGAGGTATGGTAGATCTGTAGCAGCTAGCTTAACATATAGCTGTGTATGGGACACATAGGGGGGGTGTGACCTCTTTGGAGGACAGCAAGCTGCATTTGTAACTGAGGCAGCAGTGTCAGCTGTGTCGTCACAGCGGAGCCAGGGTAAGGGTACCCTTTACAGTTCAATCGAGGCCTGTGCATAAGGTACATCTATTATGTAACAATGTCAATAACAGAGTAGCAGGTGGCATATAGTTTGACTACAGAAATATGTGCAGTGTGTCCCTACATACAGGCCTTTGACATGCAAACATTGGTAGCAGTTAATGTAGTAGCAGCAACCTGTGTGGGTTAAAATTGCATGACTCAGCCATTACTTGCTGTGTTCACAAGAACGTAATTGATGTGCAACACATTGGATTTGAACCCAGGACTGTGGATGGCAAAATATATCATATGCAAGGCATTTAACAGAGTAAGCTACTGAGTCAGTGCTGTAGCAAGTGTATATACAAGATATATGTGCATGCATACAGTCTGTGATACATTGTCTGCATCCATCATTATGGGCAGAGCTTTCAGAGGCAGTTGTTGTGCAGCAGGGTTCCAGTTGTACATATGTACTTTGCCATTGCTGCCTTAGCAGGTGTGCTTAACGATGTTGCTGATAAAAGGGAACAATTAGTTGCTATCATACCTCTCAACTTCTTACAGCAAGAAATCTAGACATAGCCATAAATAAAAGTGGGACAAAGGCCCAAAAATAGGGACAATCTTTACATATTGCTCTTACAAATGCAGAATGTTATTAGAATAACAGGTGTTGCATTAGCATGTGTTTCCAGCACTTTTCCGGAAAAATACAATGTTATAATACCGGGCCAAATATAGTGGGAAAAACTCTGGACATTCTGCAACAATCTGTACTTCTGGCAGGTATGCCTGCTATCCCAGGCCTGACATACATCCATTATTACTTATCTGGCTCTGTACTGGTGTAGTGTTTGCATCACAGTCCGAGGTAAACACTAATTTTTCCCATTATATGTACTTGCAGTCTGTCAGTGGCAATCAGTACAATTTGCTGGAAACACCTGTTTTAGTTCAGAACTGAGTGGCCTAGTGGGCTAGTGCACTATGTTGTAGTTGACAGGGGCCAGGGTTTGATATGTGACAGGGTGATTATTTTGCTGCTCTGCCTAACACTGTGAGAAACGCATAAGACCATTAAGGCACTTTTAAGCACTGTTAAGCAGGTTTGTGCAGGTTTGCACAACCCACCACATCACAGTGTGCCACTTAGCTCCATGTAAATCCAGACTAAAAATTATTAAAGAAAAGAAAAAGGGGACAGTGGTGAAATGGGGGCAAGCAGGGGGAAAACATACTGAAAGGCAGGTAGGTTTGTGCAGGAAGGGTGTAGGAAAGGACCATAGCTTTCCATTTCTTGTACAGCAACAACTCTGCAGGTTTTACAGAATTTGTACAAGCATTTGGAGCCTCAAACCCCAGAGAGAGGGGTGAGGACAGCATAGATTTGTTAATTAATTAATTTCATAATTAGTTATGTCCAGTGGACACGTGTGAAATGGAGAGCTATATTTCTTCTTCTTCTTTTGGCTTTTCCCTGTTAGGGGTCACCACAGCGGAACTCAGGTCCGCTAATGATTGGCTGTCGATTTTTTTAGTGCCAAGGTGACAGCCTGACGCCCAACCTTCAACGTCTTTCGAATGCCACTCAACCATGGGGAGGACATGCAGATCCCACACGGAAGCACTCCAGCTGAGAACTGAATGGGAGAACCTCTTGTGAGGCGACAATGCTACTGCTTCACCTTCGTGGTTTTGGGCAATATTCTTTTTTGTGTGACAGGTGGCCACTTTTTTTTTTTTTTTAAGGATAGAGTGGAATGTTGGGGGAGGGATGCAGGTACGTATGGGGAGATAAGCTGTTCAGGAGAGGTTGCATTTGCAGACAGACAAGACAGCTGACAGGGGCAGTGTGTGACACCTTGGACAGGGAGGGTGTTGTGGAATCTGAGGTGCATGTATCTCCAGATGGCAGCAGCGTGACTGAGATCCCCACCCATGGACCATCGGCACTGCTCTTTCACTGCCCATAGGTGGCTGGGATGGAGACTGGATGGTGGGTCCACCAGGCCCTACCAGGTTGTCCAGTCTGCCCTCAATCCAGTGCAGGTGCTGTTCATAGCTCCTATGAATAATCCTGCGCACCATGGCTGGTAGCTGATCCTGGGTGAACACCCCCCTCCACCCCCAGTCCCAGGGGGGATGGGCTCCATACCCTGAGGCAGTTCTACCCATATATGGTACAGGGACAGCAGAGTGGGCACCACTGGCTTGGGTTCCAGACATGCTGGGACCCGGTGCCATGGCCGGCTGAGGTAGAGTAGGCGGATCACCAGGAAATGGCTTTCCCTGACGTGCTGTGGTTATGCAGGTAAACCAATACATATAGGTGAGTTATGAACAAAACCATTGTTAGTAATAACAGCATGCCAGAACATTGAAAATAACCCCAATATAGTTCAATGCATATTATGTGAAACACAACAATAAATAACAGAACAGTCAGTATATTAGCAGCATGCCAGTAACAGTTACAGCATAAGGCCAACAGAATAGGTAATTCAGCAAGATATGTTAATATGCAACCATAGTAATACATAACATTAATAAAACACATGCCCCCCCCAAAAAAAAAAAGTTTATGGAACAGCATATGTTAATACTAAACCATGACCAATATATAACAATAATACATTTATGAAGATAAGGGGTGGGGAGAGAGAGAAATACAGTCCATTAATACCATCATAGGCTTTATAGTTGACAACAGTAATGCTATCTACTCTACCTACTCTACAGGTCTGTCCTTTCTTTATGTGTAAATGTGGCCTGTAGCAGCTATAACATGTAAATAGCTCTCAAGCTATCCGCATGGGACACTATGGGCCAAGTAGTAACACATGCATGTACACAACTACAAAGAACACTTCCACATCAGGTGGACTTATATAACTATCATGGTGCACTATGGGCTGATGTACTGTTACTTTGCTATTGACATAATAACCATGTTGATGATACATCTGTGACAGAGGGATTATGCAACAGTAATTACATTCCGTGACAGAGTGACACTTGAGAAACATGCATGTGAACAGTAAAGAGAGTACACAACTGTCATGCCTTGCTTGGCAGGCATGGGAATACAAACCAATAGCAGTGACTGCAGGGGCATGTGCATCGCATGTATTAATTGACTGCAGCAACCTTTCCAAGACACACGAAGCTTACAGCCATACCAAGAGTACACATTTTATTTACTTCTTTTATTATATTTTATTATTATTTCACATATTTCCTTTATTTTATCCATTATAGCACATCGGTGGTAATGATTTCAACAGTCTGTGACATCTAAACAAACAGTTATTAACACGATAATATGAGCTGTCTCACCCATTTATCTGTAGTTCCTGTGGAGAGAATGATGTCTGTAATCAATACATGACTGATACCATAATATTTCTGGCAGGCATGGGGATAGAACCCAATAGCAGTGACTGAGGGGACATGTGAATCACATGTATTAATTGACTGCAGCAACCTTGCCAAGACAAGCTGAGCATACAGCCTTACCAAGATTACACATTTTATTTCTTTTATGTTAATATATTTTATTATTATTGCACATATTTCCTTTATTTTATGCATAAATAGCACATTCTTGGTAATGATTTTAACAGTCTGTGAAACCCGGATAAACAATTATTTAAACATAATATAGGCTACCTCACCCATGTACCAGTAGTCCCTATAGAGGGAATATCTGTCATCATAACATATCTGATTGAGTAATATTTGTTAGTACATAGCACTGGATTCGAACCCTGGTCTGTGCATGGAAAAATGTACTTCATATACAGCATTTAACACACTAAGCTACTGAGTCACTGCTGAAATCTGACTGACTGATATTTACCTAGAGCTCACCTGGAAACAAAATATGACCTGCTACTAGTACTACAGTGTTATAGTACACTGCAGTGACAATTGAACACACATGCACATAATGCAATCATGACAGAGATACTAGGTAACCTATACATTGCTAAATAAAATGCAGGTGTACACAATATATTGTTACTGGGTTGAAATATCTGCTCTAATTCCACAAGTATTGCATAACAGTTTATTACAGATAACTTCATGCATTTACTGGAATACTTTCGAGTTTTTCTTGCATAACAGTTGGCATTATGTAGCTGTAATTCCACAGTTATTGCACTACAAATGTTTTGTACATAAATGGTTCATGCGCTACTCTTATGCTGTTTTATTTGACTATAGATAACATAATACAACTGTACTCACCACACTCATGAGGCAACCTGGCCAGGCGCTGTGTGTGCACCTTGACATTGCGAGCTCTCACTTCTGCAGCTGTTGGGTGAGAAGCACACCATTATGCACAACAGTTTAGCAGACATTCAAGATTAAATGTTGGTGAAACACAGGTAAAAGTACTTGCACACATGTGGAACATTGCCCACCTGGAATTCTTGGACCCAAGAGTCCAATAGAGCCCCCTTCCTTCTTTTCAGGTCATCATGGTGATGATGACACTGCTCACCTGTGCGGGCAATACCAGTTGCACTGGTGAGGTCCCTTGTCAACTGTTCTCAGGCCTCTGCTTTGTACTCTGAGCCCTGTAACCTCCCTGCATGAGCTGGTCTACAGGGTTTTTCACTAGGAGTCTGACCATGACCCTGGACTCCTCAATGCCCCACCATTGCACCCAAAAGCGTGAACCCTCTCCATCACCTGCCATTGTATCCTGCAGAGACAGAACTCCAATGGATTATGGTGAATTACCACCTATTGGGCTTAATATATCCCTTTTTACTGCCCTTAAGTGCCATTGGGCAATATTTAAAAATGCATCACATTGCTTAGCAGCACACAAATCAGCTCAGGTCAACTGAGCAATGCTTAAACCAGCAATGCTTAGCAATGCATATCAGTGCGCAAACCAGCTAAGTACAGCCAAGCGGTGCCAACCATTGCCAAGCAGTGTTTAAACAGCAATTGTTTAAGTAGTGCTTATCATGGCTTAGCAAGGCTTAGCAAAGCATAGCTGAGCACAGCAGATCATGAATTAAAAATAATTGGCATAATTTATATTGCAAATATAATTGCTTAATTTCACTTCCATGTATTCAAACCCCACAACTACTGCACATGAGGCTGCAGCTCTATCCACTTGGCTACACGGATATGTGAAATTATGCTATACTTTTACATATACCTCTGTGCCATGTTTAAGCACTGCTAAGCACCATACCACGCAAATCCACTAAGCAATGTTTAAACTTGACCTTTGAATCAAAAATTAAATGCATCCGGTTTCTATTTTTAGATGTTTGGCACATGTCTGTTGCTGCATGCCTTGCCACGACATGCAAACTTTAAAAAATAAAACATAAAATAAAATTTAAATACATTGCTATCATACACTTGGACAGTGCAGGGATGTGTTACTCATCTGTGGACACAGTTAGTCACACACTCCCTACACTGATTCATAGGTTCATAGCTTCATAGGTGTGTACTAGGCCAGCAGCCCTGGAGCCTTTACAAGCCTAGCACATAGAAGTGAAGTGCCCTGGAATCATGCTGCCCAACATTAGTTTCCTGTGTCACTATCAAATAGAGCCTCTGGAGTGATCCAGGGGTGAACTTTCTATTTCCCATCCACTCATCAAGATTTCTCTTGAAGAGGGCCAATGAGGTGCTCTGCTTGACATATATGGGAAGTCTGTTCCAGAGCATAGGCAGTCTCTGAGTTATGAACCCATCCCTCCAGCATATTCTGTTGATTGTGGTAATGAGGTTGAGGTCTCTGGAACGTGTGGTGATTAGGGATTGGAATTTCTTTAGATGTAGCATTTCTAACAGAGCTGGGTCAGACATGGCTTTGTAAATCAAGCAGAGATAGACGATATGAGACAGAGAATAGCTGGAGCTTTTTGAGTCTGTCCATGTAGGACATGTGTTTAAGGCCTAGGATCCTCTTCGTGAAGTACTTCTGTTGTCTCTCCAGCTGTTGCAGGTGTCTAGTGAGGTAAATGCCAAATGGGGCATTATACTCGATGATTGACCTAATGAGGGAAGAGTAGAGGGAGATGATGACCTTTTTCTTCCTGGAAGCAAAACCCTTGGTAATGAGATGTGCCATATAGAAGGACTTTCTGACCCCAGTGGCAATGTGGTGGTCGAAGGAGAAGTTGCAGTCAACCTGTGTCAACAGCTCTCTTATAACACCTTCAGTGTTCAGTGGGCTCCCATCAAAAAACCCTGTTCCATGGCTCTTCCTCAGCAATGTGCCATCATTAATATGCATGGTGTGCTACTGAGGGGGAACTGTGTACACAGACATGTTACTTCTGTGTAGGCTCTAGACTACGCCTACACAGAAGTTATTAAATCAAGAGTAATGTTCATGTATGGAGGCAGGTCCACTTGCACTCCCACAAGGTGGGAAGATTTACCCCTTACCTTCTATTACTTATATGAACTCTCATAACCAAAATCACACAATAGCAGAAAATATTAAGATACCACAAATGTGGGCAAAAGAAAACATGACCAATTATAAAGAAACAGAATAAAGGAAAATGATTTTTTTTCAGTGGGAGCCTTGGCTCTAAGTGTATGAACAAGGACACATAAAGTGGGTCAGGAGTAGTGATCTGTTTTGTATTATTTTTTACTTACTCTGTTTTTTGTTTGGCAGTTAGTTGTGTTACTTGTTGCCTTTTGGCATTGGTGGTGCTGTGTTGCTGCCCTCCTTAACTGCAGACACTCCAAGCCGACAGTAGTGATCATGAGAATGGTTCATGTCTGATGCAAAGAAGCAAAGGCACATCTTTGTATTAATGTATAGCTAGCATGACCAATGTCACCAGTGGGAAGTAGTGATGACACTAAATGGAAAACATTAGTGCTTCTGCTTAAAAAATGATTTGCTTATGCACCATATGATTAGTATCTAGCCAGTCCTATGAGAAATAATTGCTTTGTTTTTTCTTTCTGATAACCACAATTAATAATAAAGAGGTTGTAAGATTTCAAGGATTTCTTTGGTTATCTTATATTTAATAACTATAAAATACTTGTTGACTTTTGGATATTACACAGGCTATCAGTCTGAATCCAGTTAATGAACATTCCCCCCGAGTACTGTGGTGCTGTGAATAATGTATTACAAGTGAAAAGTTAAATTAAAAGCTCATGTGGGGCTGGGTCTACTGCAAGCTCCATAGTTTTTTGTTTTCAAGCTAAAGCAGAACTTGCAGAAGTTTTGTGTCAACTGGATATACCTATAGAAATTCATTCACATTGATTTATGTATGAGCTTTTGGATACCTGTGAGGTGCAACTGTATTCATTCATACCATTAAGTATTGACTGAGTTTCTCGCATTTTGACTCTCCTGAGTGGTGTTGTTTATGCTGTATTCTAAAACCTAGAGTTTAAATACATTGAGCTATGTAGTGATGATTCTGTTGTATCAACTCAGATAGTGGTGGCACAATGGTGCAGTAGACAGTACTGTCACCTCACAGCAAGAAGTTACCTGGTTCAATTCTTGGCTGTGGTGTCTTGTGTGTGGAGTCTGTATGTCCTTCCTGTATTTGTGTGGGCTTTCTTCAGGTACTCTAGTTTCCTTCCATATTCCATCACATGTGGTAGCAGGATTGAACACTCTAAACTGATCATAGGTGTGAGTGCGCATGTGACTGCCTGGTGTGGAAGAACAACTGCAGCAAGGACTAGTCACTTCATGGTGTAAACCTTGGCTCTAGGTGAATGTCACTGTCAAAGTGAAACCCTCAACGATTTGACTGATCTTTCAAACAACTGCAGAATTTGTTGAACTGGTTGTTCTGATTGTGTTTAACCGGGTCTATATCACCTAATTGAAATGGCTAAACATCAAACACCATTTCATTGACCACTAAATATCAATCTACCATTTACTCAAATGGACAATTCACCGATTTTTTTTTCCTAGGGAAACAAATCTGTTGCCCAACCAGAAACGACATACCACTTCAAACATTGCAAAGTGGGGGGCTTCACCCCCCCCCCCTCCACACACATCCCTAACTAAATATACCAACTCTGAGATCACACTACACTGGGGAATAGGGCAAATTCATGATGACAGCCAAGTGATTTTTTTTCCTTAGGAAAAAAATCAGTGAATTGGCCGTTTGTGTAAATGGTAGTTTGATATTTAGTGTTTGATGAAACGGCATTCGATATTTAGCCATTTTGATTATGTAATATAGACCCATTTAACTCTGGGGCCACATTTAATTAATTTAATTAGTAAGTCCTTGGATGAACTCAATATAACATTCTTACAATCTCATCCAAGTTTGTGAACATTGGGTATCAATCTTAGTTATAGATATGGATGAAATTGTTATCTTCAGGATATCATACACAGGAGAATTTTAGTGCAATGCTCTATCTGCAAAATAAACTTTCATTAGTTATTTCAAGTTGTTAACCTGGGGAAAACAGTGATCTCCATGGACAATTTCAGACTCAGACCAGGTATGAAAAAGAAAAAAAAATGTGAAAAAAATGACACGGCACAACATTGGTTCCCTATTGAAATCGCGAAGGTCCACTTACCCGAATATGGAAATGTTGACATGTATATGTCGAAACGCGAAAACACTGATCATCCTGAAGCACAAAATCCGAAATGTTGAATCGTCATGGTTGGCCCTTCTGCGGTATTGCTCCATAAGGTAAGTGCGCGATAGTTATGGACCTAAGGTTAGGGTGCGGGTTAAGGTAAGTGTATAGATAGTAATAGTGTGTGATAGTTACGGACCTTAGGGTTATGGTGCGGGTTAAGGTAAGTGCATATATAGTAATGTATGTAAGGTTTAGTGTAGGGTTAGAAGTAGGGTTTTGTTAAGTGTATGTGTGTGGGTTATTTATTTTGTTTGGGTATAGCTCCGTAAGGTAAGTGTGCGATAGTTACGGACCTTAGGGTTAGGGTGCGGGTTAAGGTAAGTGCATAGACAGTAATGTATGCAAGGTTTAGTGTAGGGTTAGAAGTAGGGATTTGGTTAGTGTATGTATGTGGTTTATGTATTTTGTTTGGGTAGGTAGTATGTAGCGCGCGGTGTGGTTGGACAACTATGGCGGTTCGAGATTTTGAATTTCACGGTTTAAGGTGTTCAGTGTATTCACGGTTCGGGTAATACATGTCGATGATTCTGTATTTGCTGTTTAGGACTTTCGCAGTTGTAATATAGACCCCACAGCATTGTAGTGTTACAGCAGCATAGTAATGCAGCAAGAAAAATAATACATGAATAGCAGTAATCAAACAAGGTAACATAATTTCCTTGAGTAACAAAAGCAGACAGAATAAGAAAAAAGTAGGAGCAATGATGAAGAGGGTATTTGGTGACAGACAGGTGAGGATGGAGGGCAAGAGTCAGGAGGATTTGGACAGAAGATTGCTATATATAGTCAGTACACAAACAATATATATAGTATGTGCAAGTAAAGTACTCAAACAATATATCTCATATGTGCAAGTAAAGTACACAAACAGTATATACAGTATGTGCAAGTAAAGTACACAATGCATACTATATGTGCAAGTAAACTACACAAACAATATATTTACAGTATGTGCAAGTAAAGTGCACAAACAATATATACAGTATGTGCAAGTAAAGTACACAAACAATATATACAGTATGTGCAAGTAAAGTACACAATGCATACTATATGTGCAAGTAAACTACACAAACAATATATTTACAGTATGTGCAAGTAAAGTGCACAAACAATATATACAGTATGTGCAAGTAAAGTACACAAACAACATATGCAATATGTGCAAGTAAAGTACACAAACAATATATACCGCATATGCAAGTAAAGTACTCAAACAGTAAAGATATTTTACCCCCTGATGCCAAAGCCATCTCACATGTTTTACTTTGCCATACTGTATGAGGTACTAACTGTGCAAAGCACAGCAGCCTCTGTTAACATTCAAACTGACACATGTAGAACAACACTAGGAGATATCCTTGAGTTAGCCAGGGCACAAGTTATTTAAGCAATAACTGATGACGTGGTGTGGTATATTGAAGATTTCCGCATGGTCGGTGTGGTTTAATCACAAGGGCGAAGGCCAAGTGATTACATAAAGCCAACCGTAGGTAAATTTCAATATACCACAACCACAGAGTCTGTTATTGCTGTTATACAATGACATTATTTAAGAAAAAAAATACTTACTTTTCTTAAATAATGTCTTTGTATAATGGCACTGTACTGTCCTTGCACGACTGGTGGTATCCTGCTGCCTTGTTTTGATGTACTGCATATGCATATGGGACTTGCATTCCCATGCATACCCAGTACATCAATGCTTTGAAAAGGAAGCAATGGAGAAAAGAAAGTCTCCGTTGCTCCTTTTTTGTTTTCTTTTTTTTTTTTTTTTTTTTTCTGCTAATTTAGGGGAAGGAGAGATAGACAGAATGAAGGAAATGCAAATAAAATTAGGTACGTGTCTTTAATTTTAAATAACATACCTGATTTTCTTTGTATTTCCTCCATGCTGCCTCTCTGGTATGTCTGGAGTCCGGAGTATAGATTTTTTAAAATTTTTGTTAAAAAAAGAAAAAAAAAGTTATGGAATATATGAATAGAAAGAAGTCCGGGTGACCGGACCTTTTTCCATTGGTATTTTCTGGGATTTACAATGGGCATGTTGGTTGGGCTGGCCAATCAGTGTGCTCGTTTTCAAATATTAATGGCCAGTCATTGTATAATAACTATTAACCAACAGTCAGTAGTCAGTGGGTAGAATACTAGGAAATAGTATGTGGCAGCATGAATTCAGCAATAGATGGCTTAAATGTAAATGGCAAGATGAGACATGTGACTGTAGAAAGTCCTAGTAATCTCTGCTTCTCTACAGCATACAAAAAGGAAATACAGATACTGGGTGTGTCAGGGAAAGCACTAACACAAATTTTATGTCAGAACACATAAAATGGAAAACCTGCAGAACATGATCTCAGAAGAAAGCAGTTTTGATAAAGTCCCTGCTGCTCTAAATACCCCGTAACACCAGACAACTCTAATTAATAACGGGTGTTAGTAATTGTAGATTGTAGAATTATCAGCCTAATGAACATCGTCACAAAGATTATTCAAAACAATGTCAATGTTTTTTGTTTGGGTGATGGTAAAATAGCCACATTAGAAAGAGCTTTGTAAGTTAAGTTTCTCTGTATTGTGATCTAGTTTGGTGGCTAAAGTTATTGGAACAAAGGATATAGGTAGAAAATCAAATGAAGTTTTTTGAACTTGTCAAGGAACCTATTTGCATGTTATGGTGACAAAGGAATAAAATCTGTTTTTACTGGCATATTTCCACCTTTCTGCCTATCTGTACTAGTGCACACATAAGCAGCCCATTTGTGTAGAGAGATAACGTATATCTGTATGAACAAGGCAATGGAATATGCTTACTTTTTGGAACAGCTTTTAGCAGAATCTCATTTTGGGGGATAATGATTTATTCCCTCATGGGTACTGAGTAAGAAGGTGTTATATAAGTATAGTGCTAGAAGTTTATACATATAATATTCCCTAATAAACTTAGACATGCTGTGAAGAAAACAAATGTACATCAGCTGATGGCTCTGAAACTGGGTTGATGGCAACAACCTTGGAAGATCAGTAGTTATTATAAGGTTACTTGGATAAGCTATTAGGATGGGCACTATCCAATAAGACTGTATTTAATGGCAAAAATAATAAAGATACACTTTTGGATGAATAATATTAACTACCAAATGCTTCATTAATAATGAGATTCTGGATTTGGTTCATGTTTTCAATAATCTTAATTTACTTGTGGCTAGATAACTAACATTTGAACCAAATATGAATGGAATAATAAGGAAGTGTCATCAGGTGATACAAGACACATTTTCTGCAATCTCATCCAAGGTTGTCGACATTGTTATCCTTATTTATGTCATTTATTAGACCCACACAGAATATAGCTTATCATCTACTTTTGTCTAGTACCATAACTCGTGACAAAATTCTAAAGAAATTATCCTCATTCAACATAGATAATTACATGCAAGATGGACTGCCAACTGACTGAAAGACAGAACCCACATAGTTCAAATGGCAGGTGCCTCTTGGATAGTGATAATGCAACTGGAAGTGTCCCTCAAGGGTCTGTGCTGGGTCCTCTCCTGCTTAGCATCTACTTGCCTGATCTCAAAAGTGATAACTAGGTCCTCTGGCTAACAAATGTGTAGAGAACTGCAATGTAGTTGTAATTGTTAAAACCCATTCAGATATATTCACACTCTACCTCTCAACTATTCAGATTTTCACAGGATGTCCAGATTTTGCCCCATTTTTTTATCTGTTCCTTATAACATTTGTGATTTTCTGGATTTTTGTGGCAAATTAGTGAGGACTGAATTCACTAAATAATGACAGGTATTTGAGTTTCAGGCTTCATACCCTTCAGAAAATGCATGGTAATGCAATACTTTTTATTCTAGCAACTTTTTAAGTTTAAAAGAGCATTTTTTAAAATTTGTCCTTATTTTTGGGGCACTGTCCCCTCATTATTTTTGGCTTTGTCCAGATTTTTTATGCTAAGACATTGAGACCTATGTTTCACACTTCAGAAAAAGCTTAAGTTAATTAATACCTGGTTTACTGAAAATGGACTTAAATTGAGCACTAAAAAAAAGTGTATTGCTTCTTTTGGAAAACACAAGTTATCAACAATGTATCATATAGATAGCAAACTATTACATCAGAGTGATGCCTCCAGGTGCATTTGCAGTTAACTCCTACTGATGCCTCTAGGCGTCAAATATTGTTTGTTCATATTTGCATCAATAATTCCAAAACCGTGCTATGTACACGGTTTGAAAAAAAATCATCTTAAAGCTTACACAATGGCATACTCAACTGCATTATTATTTTACCTCTGTCTGGCTCCGGTAAATAGTTATTAACTGTTGTTTTTATAGTATTAATTTATACAAATATAATTTTCACATTTTTCTAAATATCTCAACAACCAAGTAACGCAGACAGAACTCCTTAGCCTAATATGAAAGCTCTCAGCTAGATGAATAAAATGCTGCTGACAGTATATGTGTAACTTGAGTGGTTGCTGGGATATTGTAAGTTGTTTACAAAATATTACAAATGTAATAGTTTTTCATACCTCTCAGATGTATAGATTTTTGCAGAATGTCCAGATTTTTGCCTCATATGTTTGGTCTGTTTCTCCTAAAATTGTGGTTTTTCTGGCAAATAGTTGGTAAATCTTTGAGGGTTGAAGTCAGGAAATAATGACATATGTTTGAGTTTCAGACTTCATACCCATCAGAAAATTCATGCTAATGCAAAACCTGTTATTCTATCAACTTTCTAAGTTTGTAAGAGCAATATTTAAAAAGTGCCCCTATTTATGAGCTTTTGTACCCTCATTATTTATGGCTTTGCCCAGATCTTTTGTGCTAAGAGGTTGAGAGGTATGGTTACTATGTTTACTGTAGCTAATAAAGTTCTGTTTAAGATCTAGAACTTAAAGAATACTGCCACTATAAAAATAGTTTGTGCTTAAAAGTTTACCATTTATACTTCTTTCATAATCCCTCTGGTTTCAGAGATATGAACATTTGTTTGAAATGTGAGGACATAATTTGATTCCATCAAAAGCCTTAGGCTCCGCCCATTGAAAGTTACAGTGCAAACTTCATGAGCTCCATTGGAGTGAATGAGTTAAAAAAGGAAAAGCTAGTCAGTGGCCTGGCCACTTTGGTTGCAGATTCCTTGTCTTTGATCATCACGTGGCAACTGTTGTCAGGATATCCTTTGACTTAGCCAAAGGAATGTCATCTAAATTCAAAAATGTTATTGTTCCTCTATATTCAGCACTTATTAGACCCATTATAGAGTATAGTGCTACATTTGTTCTGTATCTCACATGACATCTCAAGAAACATGAAAAGACCCATAGATTCATGTCTAACAATATCTCTATTCTTAAGAAACTTAGTTATTTGGACAGACTTAAAGCCCTGTCCCTATACTCTGTGGCTTATAGATTCATGAGGGGTAACCTGTGAGTCGTTTACCACTTCATTACAGGTCTGGTGGTCCTTGTACTCTTGTACCTCAATAAGACAGATATCTCAGCTAACTCAAGAGCCAGAGACTTGAACCTTTATCAGCAGATAAACAGGACATGATGGAGAGAGAGATTCATCACACAACTACTCTCCCTTTCTCTGGAATAAACTTTTAGTGCAGGTTAAACACTGTGATTGTATATCTTCCATCAAATTAAACCTGGCAGACTAGATGGAATCTCTCACATTTCTAGGATCATAGGTTCATAGGTAAGTACTAGGCAAGTTGCCCTTGTGGACCATTTTAAGCCTGACTAATTTTCCTTTTTGTGCTTGAATTAACCTATCCTATTTGGTTAGAGATTGGGTTACCCATCCATGGTCAAGAATTATATATAGTATCCCTAATGAGAATAACTAGGATCATACCATAGATAATTTGAGGGTACTCATACATAGGATAAAGCATTAAGGAACTGTCTCTAGCCATTAGTAATACAGAGGGCAGGTCTGGGGTAAAGTTTATGTTTCCCATCATTAGATCCAAATTGTACTTAAATACATGCATGGATGAACTTTGTTTTATGTGGATGAGAAGTCTGTTCCAGAACAATGCTATCCTTTATGAGATATACCTGTCTCTCCAGCCATTCTGTTGATAATGCAGTAGAGATTTACATGCTTTGGCCAACTATGTTTGATGTACAGTAAATCCATCAGTACTGAGTCAGAGAATGCTTTGTATGCCAGAAACAGGTCACCTCTTAGCAGTCTGTAAGATAGTGGTTATAGTGACAGAACTCTGAGTTGGTCCATGTAGGGTATGTTGTTTAGGCCTTGTATCCTTTTAGTAAGGTATCTCTGTGGGTGCTCCAGTTGTTGCATGTGTCTGGACAGATACATTATATTCAATTACTAGTCTAATGAGGCCTGAGTAAAGGAGAACATTGATATCCCTAGATCTAGACACAATCCAAAGCTGTGCAATATAGAAGGGCTTTCTTGCAACAATAAATGCATGTTGGCCAAAGATTAGGTCACTGTCATATAAGTTCCCAAATCCCAAACAACTCTGTCAACTCTTAGGGGTGTATTGTTAATGTGGCAGTTTTCAGGGATGGATGACTTCCCAAAGGTAACAATAATGCATTTTTTGGCATTTAGTTTCAGTCCATGATTTTGGCACAAGTTATTTATTTGAGACAAACCTTCTTGCTGGATGGCTAAGTCATTTAGGGATTCAGTTATCCCAGGATTAACTGGTTTAGATGCCTATGCCTGGGCAATGCAGTATTCACCCAAGACCTGCAGACAGTTATTTGTAATGTGCTCCATGTTACTTTGGATGTTAACAGATATGGCAGCAGGGAAGACTCACCCAAGACCTGCAGATATTTGTAATGTGCTCTATGTTGCATTGAATTTAACAAGTATGGCACCATGGAAGACTCACCCAAGACATGCAGACAGATATCTGTAATGTGCTCCATGTTGCATTGGATGTTAACAGATATGACAACATGGAAGACTCCCATTGATGTCCATCATACTTGTTGGACAGTAAACAAGGAGAAGGGTAGCCAGTTAGAGAAAGAGCAGTGGTAGTGTCATCCAATACAAGGTAGAGTTGAGCTCAATACATTGTGGCACTGGCAAAGAGCTGGCATCAGGCCTAAACTATGGGTCATGAAACAGACTACAAATGCACCTCTATACAGTGCATCAACTGGCTGCATTATGTATGAGGCATTACTTTGCCCACTCAGATTAGGGGATAAGCAGGGCACAGTCATGACTGTCTGCACTGTAACAGGTGATATTAATGCTGTCATATTGTTCAGGGTTATGGAAGCTGGATTTGGTAACCACACAGTCTAGTAGCAGTTTGTGGAGAATAAGAGATCACATCCTAGAGTACAGTATAGGACTGTAATGTCACAAATGTTGGCAATGTTTACAACAGTGACCTGCAATCTCAGGGATTGATGTAGTCCATGGCTGGCATAGAACTATGAGATCATACACATAGACTATGACAGGGTGTTTCATGTTGGGAGACATTGAATGTAGGGTGTTCATGATCATTATAAGGAAAAAGTGTAGACATGGTTATTTGTTCATACAAAGGTAATACTGGTGGTATAGAACTACAGGAGAAAGAGAGACTGTGTCTGCAGTTTAGTAAGCTGTCCCAGAGGTGGGTCTTAAGGAACATTGGTGGTCACATACAGGAGGCCAGTTACAGCCAGATGTGGTGGCCTCTGTGGCCAAAGCTGACTGTGATACTGACTCAGGAATGGTCAGTGTCATCTGTGTATTCCTGATCTGTGACCATCTAGCTCACATCTGAATCATTCCATCACCAAGAACAGCAGGACCTGCAGAGGCAGACCACAGCCAATTACCATTTGCTTCATGAATACAATAATGGATGCCATGTCAGCCACTAATGACCTGGGTAGCACAGCCTGTTCCCTGTCCCTATATTCCTTGTCACTGTGCAGGCACTGGATATCATCCTGCAAACCATGCTGATGCTGCCCATTGTCCCGTAGCACACGTAGCACAATCAGAATTCCACAGCAGTGTGGGTTGAAGTTGTCTGTGATTGAATCATTGACCTGCGCATATGAAGATAAATATCAGATAATGTGCCTAAACCAGTGATAGAGCTGGAATCATGGTAGTGATGCACACAGCCACACCTCTTCTCTATGGCTGTATGTGCATGCCAGAGACAGTGACGCTGACATATGCCATTTGGATTGGGAACTCCTGGGTAGGAATTCACAGTTACAAAAAAAAATCATTGGTTCAACTGGGATTTTGGTCTACTGTTGCACTGGCTCCTTATATGTGGTGGATGTCTGTGAGACTTCTAAAGTTAGTGCTGCTGGCAGGACTAGTGTGGCATCTAACTGCACCGTGTTGTGCACACAGGCCATCATAGTCAACCACAGGTGCCCTGCTGGCATAACCTCTTATCAGTAGAACCTGAAATATATGGAACTACCACCCCCCAACTAGCATACTGTCATATTTCAGAAATCTACAACTATCACATGAATCCCTACATATCTTGTAGTCCATGGCATTGCAGTTGCAGATCAGAGGTACTTGGGGGAAAGCTGTGGAGATGTCTCTTGATGAATAAGTTCCGTCTCATATGCAATGATCTGCACAGTATCTCCATTACAGCTCCCATATCCAGGTCACCACCAGGTTTGAGGGTCTGCTTCCCTTACCCAAGCATGGAAACCAGGAAATCCACCTCTTCTGTGAGCTGTTTCTGTGTTTGTGGTCCACCTCCTGTGGTGGACATTTCCTTGGCAATGTCACATTTTTTGTTTTTGGCATGCAGTATTATCATCTTTCTTATTTTTGCTAAGCCTGATTTAGATTGTTGTTATGGATAGTCATAGCATGAAAGTCCTGTACTACTCCCTGTCACCTCTGCTCCTGAAATGGCTTATCTGTGTTATCTTTGTCCAGGATGTTTGTGCCATGTCTATAGAGGTCCTCCAGTAACACCCGAGTCTCCTGAATGATGACATTTTCCAGTTGTTCATCTCTTGTGGACCTATAACTAGATGGATATGCCTGTGGATTACACATGACCATCAAAGTGTGTGTGTGTGTGCATGGCTGTGTTTGAACTCCCATATGAATGCACTTGCCCACTTACCTGTGTCCTATTGTGCTTTTGCACTTCCCCCTTTCCTCTGCATTCTGCAGCAAAAGGCTTGTTATCAGGATATTCCTTTCTGCATCAAAGCATTGAATCTCTGTAAAAAACTGTATACCCTGTCCCTCTTCCCCTCAACAATATGCATTGCCATGTCTCACTCAATATACAGGAGCCATCCCACTCTGTTTGGTATGTCCTATTCTCTGAGTGCATTGCAGTTGGTATTCTCACTAAAACCTGATATGACAGTGCCATGGCACTGTTGTTTGCTCCCACATGGATGTTTAATACAGAGTAAGGTTACCTTACGAGCATTACCAGGTATCCTGTTGCCTTAAATATGCATATTTTGCCTATTTCAGAGTCCATTGTCCTAATGCAGTCAGTAAACTCCTGATTTCACAATGACTTCTATTAGCAGTCATTCTCCTCTCTCTCTCTCTCTCTCTCTCTCTCTCTGTCTCTTGCTCTCATTATGGCAATACCACGTTTTCTCTTCCTAATTCAGGCCTCATAGTACAGCGATTATGTTAATGGGGGAATATCTTACAACTGACTCTAAATTGCCACCTTAATGCCTTAATGCAACATCCTGTTGACACAGTCATACTATTCCACTTGTTCATACCTCTCCTATGGTTATGCACTATATGCTTGTGCATCACATCAGTGAATCTTATGGTGCCATACATCCATGCTAGGG
The DNA here is from genome assembly GCF_019279795.1 of Protopterus annectens. NCBI lineage: Eukaryota > Metazoa > Chordata > Ceratodontiformes > Protopteridae > Protopterus > Protopterus annectens. Next base: position 140,751,381 of record NC_056733.1, on the reverse strand, counting down.
TCTACATTACAAGATCAAAGCTTTAGTTAATCGAATAACTAAAGATCGATCTTGTAATATTGTAAGCCAAAAACCTTTAGCGGTCGATTTAACACAGGGGAACATTTCTCTTGGCGGCATGAAAAAAAAAAAAAAACTTTTAATCTCACACCCCCCTAAATAAATATACCAACTCTGAGATCGCTCCACATTGGAGAAAAGGGTATAATCCATATAACAGCCAAGGGAATTGTTTCCCTGCATTAAATCTGCCCCATTCAAGGATTTTGGCTTTCAATATTACAAGATCGATCTTTAGTTATTCGATTAACTAAAGCTTTGATCTTGTATTATAAACTCTCCGTGATACATGACTGATGTGAAGTTGTTCTATCTTGCCTTCACTCTCACTGATGGGTTCAGAGACGATCTTCGACTCCAACTCAGCCAAATGCAAACGCTCAAGGTCTTCAACCAGCTCGTGGCCTACTCCCTATCCCATGATACATCGGTGCTTCCCTCAGATCTCGTTTGCCACTGCAACAGATCAGGAGTGCTTCAACAGCTCTGGCCAGTGAAACTTTAGTATTTCATTTAAAAAGTGATAATTTAGCCTAAATAGTTAATTTTTATATTTAAATAAGTTTTCTTTATATTGTTAACATAGGTAATTAGGAATAAGTTTAGAACATGTGTGTGTGTAACTAGTTGTTTGTGGTCGTGTTTGTTTAGGCCGTTTTTCATTTCCCTACCCTACTGTATGTTAAGTCTGCTATATTTCAAGGCTAGATGAGTGGTTTCTTTAAAGTAACAACCTGTTTAAATTAGAGGGTTGACTGAATATTACTTTTCTCTCCTCAGCCCAAGTTTTAGGGCCATTAGTTACATATTCTTCTGCATGTCTGTCTTTATTACAGGCTTTCTTAGTGTGTGTTTTGCATATATATATATATATATATATATATATATATATATATATATATATATATATGGGTCTACTTTAGAATGTTGACCATTCAGAATGCCGACTTTCATATGGCTGACACCATATGATTGACATTCTGAAATGCCGACATCCTTAAATAGCACCATTTACCTACCTGTAAACACAGTAAAACTGTGTTATGCAGGGAGGCAAGCCCCTCTGCACCCCCACACCCCCTGCTACTTAACTATTCTCACGCCAAGATCACACTACAGTGCAGGAAAGGGGAATCTACCAGTCCTGCATTGTAGCGGGATCTCCACTATCATTTGTTGGCCTTTCAAATGTTCGCTCATATGGTGTCGGTCATATGAGTTTTGAACATTTGAAAGTTTGAATAAATGAAGGGCTCCCATATATATATATATATATATATATATACATCTATACATATATATATATATATATATATATATATATATATATATATATATATATATATATATATATATAGATATATATATGGTAGAAGTAGGGTCCTGTTTTTATTAGGGCTATAATATTATAGTGTGTGTTTGCTACTTTAAATAGTTAGTGCATATAGTGTATCCTTTGAGAGCTCTGTGGTTCCTTTATTAGAATGTTGGATTATACTCAGACTTAGCTAGATATTCTGCCATGCCACAAGAGAAGGCTAAGTCAGGTTTTAAAAAATGTCCTAAGTATGGACAAAAAATGTGAATAACAGATGGTCACACAGAATGTGTCTATTGCTTAGGTGAAGTTCACCTACAGGAGATCTTTCAGTTCTGACCTTGCCTCTTGGGGCCTTGGCATGGGTGAGTTCGACGCCTACCTCGAGCATAGAGCCCACCGCTTCGGTGCCAAGGAAATGGCCTGTTTCTATGGATCCAGGAGTTTCTTTGGATTGGAGCCAGGGGGCCTTTGAAATCATGAGAAGAGTGTTGTCCCCTCGGGTACCCACATCATTAGTATCAGCATCCTCCTCCCCTAAAGCAACTGTGTCTGCCTTTGCTTCACTGGTCCATCAAAAGTGTAGAGACCCAGAGCCTCAGGTCACCCCATTGAGTGACCCCCTGCTCTTCTGAAACCTCCCCAGAAGCTCACACTGAGGAGGTTCCCAGGAAGAGGCTTTGCAAGAAGAAGCTTCTGGACTCCCCACAGGAATCCATCACATTGGATATTGACTTAGATGAGTCAGAAGGGTCCCCATGGTCCTCCTCTAAATATATCTCTTTCGGGGATATCTTGGAAATTCTTAAACAGAGGGGTGGCTGCAAGTCCGTTAACCCTACTGATGATGAGTCAGTCCTCCTGAAGGCTTTCGATTCTCAACCCTCCGCCTCTTGGGTGTCTCCACCTTTTGATGAACTGATGGAACTCGTTTCTCGAAAGGCATCGGAGTCCCCGGATACCATGAAACCTGTCCCTCGGAGGCCTAATAAATTTATAATGTCTCCTCATGACAAGACTTTCCTTACAAAAGGAGTAACCGTTGATGCTATGGTAGTGGTGGCAGCCACCTAGAAGGAGTTGTCAGAGACCTCTACATCTATTCATCCTCCTAATAGCAATTCTAGGATCATGGACAGATATGGAAAGCACATGTTTAGTTCAGTGGCTTTTGCTCTTCGGTCCCTAAACTATCTCACACATTTTAATAGACTACACAGTGATCTCCTTAAGGAGTTGGGAGATACTCTACAGGGTGCAGTAGCTGTGGGAATTTCAGATAAGGTAACTTCCCAGCTTGCTACCCTAAATTCCCTTATAAACTCTTCCATGCATCTGGTCTCATACCCAGCTGATGGAATGAGCAGGGCAGCAGGTACAGGTATTGCTCTTAATTGCTCTTGACATTCCTGAATGCAGTTATGTTCCTTTGTGGAGCCCTATAAGTCATCCTTTGTTAACACCCCATTTGATGGCTCATCCCTCTTTTGGCCCAAAGTGAAGGAAACACTTACTGTGTGTGAGCAGGATGGAAAGACTCTGTCTGCCATAGGAGTCCATTTTTCCACCCCTACCAGACCTTACCCCAAAGGTTAGAAAGGTGGGAAGATGTGGTTTTGTAAATCCCAGGGAGCTTTCCTTGGCACATGTGGTGAACCTCCTCTAGAGGCAGAGGAGGGGGTAATAATGCAAGATGCTGGGCTAGGCTTGTATAGGTCCCAGGGCCATTAGCCTAGTACACACCTATGAACCTATGAACTCGGCAGAGGGGGCCCGCAGAACCAGGGCGACAGAGATCAGTTCTTTGGAAAACCCTATCAGTGCTCCTGAAAGGAGGCCCATCTGTCCATCTCTGGAGGCAGTTGGGGGATGCTTATCTTTGTACCCAGACACCTGGCGAAAAATAGCAAAAGACCGCTGGGTACAAAGTGTCATATCCAGAGGATACTCCATTCCCTTTGCCAACCCACCCCCTCTTATGAGAAAATTCCCGGACTTTCCACCCAGTCACAGGGAACAAGCAACCATAGAGATTACAAGGTTTCTAGACAAAAGAGCCATCCAACCAGTCCCAGCCGACCAGAGAGGACCTGGAACTTACTCAAGGTTATTTTTAGTTCCAAAGAAAACAGGGGACTGGAGATCCATTTTGGATCTCAGCAGATTGAACAAATCCGTCAAAAAAACAAAGTTCCAGATGGTTACTCTACAGTCCATGCTTCCTTTTTTAGGAAAGGACAATTGGATGTGCTCAATAGATCTCCAGGATGCGTACTACCACATAAAAATGGCCAGACCATCCAGAGTTCACCTGCATTTTCAGCTGGGGGCCAGTCATTATCAGTTTCGAGCTCTGCCCTTTGATCTCACTACAGCCCACAGAGTGTTCACCAAATGCATTGCAGCAGTCATGGCTCACCTGAAATGTTTATGATTCCAGGCTTCCATACCTAGATGACTAGCTCCTCAATGCCACCACCAAGCATCAACTCATACAAGCAAGGGTTATAACCTGAAATCTTTGCAGTCAATTAGGTATTACCATAAACTCAGAAAAATCTGCCTTATCACCATCCAAACATACTGTTTATATAGGCGCAGATCTCGACACCGTCTCCAGGACTGTAAAGCTTCCACCAGAAAGAGTTTATGCTCTATGAGAACAAGCCCTGAACCTTATCTCAAAACAAAAAGCCCAGCTTCAGTGGTGCTCAAATTATTAGGGACAATGTTGGCAGCAATCATTGCCATTCCTTTTGGTTAAATGCATATGCGTGTACTGCAATGGCTCCTATTCACACAATGGTCTTTTCAAGAACTTCCAATGTCACACCCAATTATAATAATGAATTCATGCAAGAAGGATCTTCAGTGGTGGCTGACCTCTCATCAAGTAACAATAGGTCGCCCCTTTGTTCTATCCTCTCCTATTGCCACTGTGACCACAGACGCCTCGCTGATAAGGTTGGGTGGCATTTTCAGAGAAGGACAGCCCAAGGCACATGGGAGAAACATGAGGCTCACTTGCATATCAATGCCCTAGAGATGAGAGTAGTACTTCTAGTGTTGCAGTCCTTTCAAGACTTTCTTCCTCTAGGGGCTATTGCAATCCAGACAGACAACATGACAGTGGTCTGGTACATAAACAAACAGGGAGGGACCAGATCCAACCCTCTATGTCAAGAGGCCCTGAGAGCATGGCAGTGGGCAGCGTCCACCCAGCGCTTTCTAATAGCAATACACATCCCAGGGAGGTCCAATGTGATAGCAGACAAATTAAGCTGAGTAATTGTATTGCCTCACGAATGGTCCCTGAAGGAAGAAGTAGCAGAAAGGATATTCCACAGATGGAGCCAGCCTTGCTGTGATCTCTTTGCAACTCCCACCAATGCGAAATGTAGCAACTACTTTGCCCTAATCCTCACTCTGGGGGATGCACCAAGGGATGCGCTTGTGCACAATTGGCCCTGGGGCTCCTTTACACTTTTCCCCCCGTTTCCACTAATACCCACATTTTTACAGAAAGCCAAGACTCTGGAAAGGACCATCATTCTAGTAGCCCCTTATTGGCCTCGTCAGATTTGGTTGCCCTTTCTTCAGCCTCAACTACTGGAAGAACCTTGGATTCTGGACCCAGTTCCAGATCTTCTGATACATTCATCAGAGGCTCTTCATCCTGCACTTCACACCCTCAGATTGACAGCTTGGCTGCTCCAATTCCAAGAATAGCCAGGTTCCAAAATCTCTCACCTGCAGCGCAACACATTCTAACATCAATCATCTACCAGGACGTTATACTTTAGTAAATGGAAAAGGTTTTCTATATAGGCATCTCAAAACAATATTGACCTGTATTTGGCTTCAGTTGCATCCATTTTAGAGTTTTTGACCAAACTTTTCAATGAAGGGGCAGCTGCAGCAACCATTAGGGTTCAATTAGCAGCAATTTCTAATTTTCATATTGGTGATCAGGGGCTACTATCATGTTCCATAGACTCCCTAAAGCCTTTTGTTAGGGTACTATCCATTTGAGACCACCTATTAGATCCCCAGCCACACCATGGAATCTAAATGTTGTTCTTTCTTGAATCATCTTACCCCCATTTGAACCAGCCTCATCTTGCGACCTGAAATATTTATCATGGAAAACCTTTTTTTCTAGTAGCTATTACTTCTGCTCAAAGGGTTTCAGAGTTACATGCCTTGTCCATTAAACCCCCATATTTAATTTTTCACAATGACAGAGTTTTGCTGAGGACAAATACATCATTTTTACCTAAGGTTTGTTCAGTGACAAACCTCAATCAGACTATATAATTACCTGTTTTTTTCCTAAATATACTAATAAGATGGAACATATATTGCACTAACATGATGTTCACAGGCAACTTTGATTCTCTTTAGACAGGACCAAGGACTTTAGAAAATCAGAACAGCTCTTTCTTTCATTTTCAGATTCAAAGAAGAGTGTTCCAGTGGTAAAAAACACTTTGTCAAAATGGTTATCAGACTGCATATCCTTTACATATAACTCTGTGCCCATGCCTTTACATCATAAAGTAAAGACCCACTCAACTAGAACGGTTTCCACATCTTCAGCCTTTCTGTATAAACTACCAATAAATTCCATTTGTGCAGCAGCCACATGGTCTAGACCTCATACCATCATCATTCATTACAAATTGGTTAGGGCCTCCAGGGACAGGCCCTCCTTTGGTTCCACGGTTCAAAGGAATATACTCCCGTGAGCCACCCAACAAAGATGGTGCTTGAGACACTAACCCATCAGTGAGAATGAAGGTGAGATAGAGCATCTTCATAAAAAGAAGTTATGTACTCACCATAAGGTTTCATGTGAGTTGTTCATCTCACCTTCATTCTTACGTCCCACCCACCAAACCCCCTGCCAGTTTTCTTGAGGACTGGGAAGTTGAGACAAATCTTGGTGGTATTTAGTCCTTACCTATTTTATTCTTGATTTTCTTATTGGGGTACTTACCTAGTCAGTTTAGTTGGCTGCAAACAAGATCTGAGGGAAGCACCAGTGCATCATGGGATATGGAGTAGGCCACGAGCTGGTTGAAGACCTCGAGCTTTTGCATTTGGCCGAGTCAGAGCCAAGGACTGGCTCTGAACCCATCAGTGAGAATGAAGGCGAGATGAACAACTCACATGGAACATTACGGTGAGTACATAACTTCTTTTTCCTAGCACCTCATTGATGAATTATGATGTGATGCATGTGATGTCTGAATGTGAGACTGTGTGTATGGGGTTACTCTTTCATTCAACAAGTGGACCTGTCTGATTATCTATGGCTGCTTGAGGCCCTATGAACAGTTTGGGGGCCAGAGCAGAGCATAGTTTTCTTGTTCCTTCTCTACAGGGATGTTCAAGACCCCTGTTTGGTCAATACGATGGCCCTTTTTACAAGTTTGTTGACTGGCAAAAGGTTGACAGGATGATGAGTGATGCCACTGGTGTCACCAATTCTGGCCAGCAGTGTAGGCATCACTATAATGACCTACAGCAGCATCACCCTGAACTGTGTAGACAATGGAAAGCAGGAGTTAGAATTTTACTGTAAACATTTTTTTTCTTTTTTGTACTTTTACCATGGTTTCTGCAGTGGCTAAGGAGCACAGACAGATAATTCAAAGGTGACAGAGAAGGCATGAGCACATTTCCCAGCAGTGGAATGTATATGCTCTGGGTACTGCTGTACTGCACAGCTTTAATAGCATGTGTAACATATGCATGTACTAATGCATTATTTTATTTGTGCTTTCTTCTGCAGATCCAGTTGTATCAGTGGTAACAGATTAGTAGCAGTCACCTTATCTTCTTCCATTCAACGTCAATTTTTTTACCAGTTGATGCCAGACCTACCTCTCAGCAGAGAGCTTACTGGTGGCATTTGTTGCTATTCCTCTGGAGGGAATACTTGTCTTCTGACAGCAGCCCACATGGATTCTCTGTGGTCACCAATGGCAGTTGCATGGATTGGTGATACCTGAGATGTGCCAGCAGCTGGTCATTTGCTTCAAAAAGTAGAGTACCTCCTGGCACTACTGCCTGAGGTACACTATGAGCAGGCCCAGTCCATCAGGCTGCCAGAGGTACAATCTACACATGACTTCAGTGAAGGAGGTGACTAATGTCTGGGTGTGTGTTTTGTTCCTTGTGTAGATATGGTATCTGATATTCACCCTGCCCATCCCTCCATCCATGTGTTACCCACATACTGTGTCACTCCTAATAACTTGTTTACTGTTCAGTCCTCCCTATCCCTAAGTGTACAACTTCTTTCTGTGTCTTTCAACTGTTGCCCATCCTTTTGTATCATTACTTTTCTGCCTGTCTGTATCTTATGAGTGTCTGTGTGCTCTTACAACCTTTTTTTCTCCTTCTGTCCCTCCCACAACCATTCCTTACCACCTTGGCCAACTACCCTATGAAAAATGAAAGTCTTTCCCCACAAAATGTAACCTTCTTTCCAATGCATTTACTTTTCATGATTAATCTTTTGTTGCACTGCTTGTTTTTTCCCCTTTTTTTACTTTCCCTTCTCTTTTTTTCATCCCCATTTATATGATGAGCTGAACTGGCACTTTGCTCTGCTGGGCCACATTGGCATGTCTGTCACTGGAGATATAAAAGTGATGAGGTGATTCTTTGAGTGAGTAAGCATATATAGCTTTGAGAAAGCTAGGGCACACTTTTTATGATGTGAAATATGCTGCTCACATGCAGTGTAATAGCACAGCTCCTGCACTTGGCCCTGGCTATTGCCACTTGTCCCCATACTGTGGCTCCATTCATTTCCAGTGAACTACTTTTTACCATCCAGTAGTGCTATGTGAACCATAATTCATATCCATGGCCGGCCTTAGGGATATACCAATTAGGATGCCACCTAAGGTGCCTCTTTTACTGCTGTAGTAGAGACACTTTTCCTGTATTTATTTATTTATTTATATTGTAAATAAACAAATAATTTCTTTACAATAAAAATAAATAAATAAATACCAGAAAATCATCCCAATGAGAGCAGTGAGTGGAAATCCTATAAAATTTGCAAATCCATTTGCTGACCTCCTGTTTATCCTACACATAACCTACCTAGAATTGAGTAGATCATGGGCAGGACAAAGTAAGAGGTCAATAAATTCAAACCTGAGAGTCTGTCACAAAGAGAAGGCTCAGCAGTAGCATGAGGTAAGTGTATAAATCTATCTATATCTATATCTATATCTATATCTATATCTATATCTATATCTATATCTATATCTATATCTCTATTTATATCTATATCTGTGTATGTGTGTGGGTATGTTGTAACTGACAGATAGCCAGATCTTTTGAATGACTGGGGGCTGGCTAGTTCTCAGATATCCCTGATTTTATAGAATGTGCCTGTTTTTATCTAATATGCTTGCCTTCTCACTCCAGTCCCTAATATAACATAACACCCCTGGTTTTCCCAGAATGTCCAGGTTTTTGCCTATTGCTTTTTCATCTGCTTAATGTAAAATTTATGGCAAATCATTTTGAATTGAACTCTCTAAATAATGACAGAGGTTTGAGTTTAAGAAAACAAACAAGTATATTGCCATCCTAACTAAACTCTCAAAACTCTTACACCTTACATACTACCAACTGATCCTGGCAGGAGACATACACCCAAATCCAGGGCCTAACTCTATGCAAACTACCACAGCTAATTCTACCATCTCCTCTAGCCAGTTACCCACTACTAGACAAAAGACAGCCTATTCATTCTGAGCTTAAATATTCAAAGTATTAACAATAAGGTGCACTCATTGCATTCACTTCTGTCCATCTACTCCCCTGATATATTATGTCTGACTGAAACCTGGCTAAAGACCACAACAGCAGACAATGAGTTCCTTCCTACTTTTTAGATGATAGACTGTCTAAAAGGGGGGAGGGGTAGCATTACTCTATAAGAACACCCTAAAAATCACTACTATAATCTGCAAATCTCTACCTTCAATAATCCTGAACTCCTCCTAGCTAAACTCAAACTTAGCAATAAAAAGTCTATCAATATTATCACATGCTATATACCACCAGGTAACAACATCCCTACCCTAGAAACCTTCTTACAATGGACAAGTCAAAGCCTGCCCCAGGAAACTATCATCCTCAGTGACTTTAATATAGATTGGAACACATCACATATTCAGCCATTAACCCCACAAATCATATCAACCTTTACAGTTTCTCCCAAGTCATCCAATCAAGCACTAGACTAGGAAAAACAAAAATCAAAGAAAGCCTCCTAGGCTGTATCTTAATAAATAAGACCAACACCTTTTACCAAGTAGGTGTCCTTCTGGACTCCCTTAGTGACCATCAACCCACCTTCCTACTAAAATTCAAAACCCAGGCCAACCCCACCTCCATATTACAAATAAGTCATAACACAAAAAACTTTGACCACAACAAATTCAAACTTGAGTTAAAGCACCATAACTGGAACATACTAAAAGTACTACACCTTTCTTACAAATCCTAAATGCCCACACCCCAGCCCAGACCACAAAACTCAAAACAAAAACAGCCCCCTGGCTTACAAAAGAGACTAAAAATAGAATATCAGAAAGGAATAGAGCATGGAATCACTGGAGAGCCACAAAAAAACCCATCAGCTAAGGAACAATTCCAAAAACTTAGAAATGAGACAAAAAAGCAGTTCTCCTAGATAAAAAGAAGTACTATAAAACAACCATCAAAACAACCCCAAGAAATTCTGGGCAGGAATAAATAAACTACTCCACCCCGGCAGACTCTCCACCCCATCTTCAACCTCGACAAGCGAAATCACAAATATACCAGACACATTTAAAAAATACTTCATAGAAACTATTTCTAATCTTTTGCAAAAACAGCCCACCTCTACCACCACTAATTACACCGAACCTGTAGACAGACCCAAGACAACCTTCCATTTTCAAACCATCCCTACCAACTATGTCAAATGGCTGTTAACCAAACTAAAACCTACTACACTAGCAGCCGATGGCATCCCTGCTGAATACCTTCAGTTGGCTGCCTGTGAACCTGCCTTCCCAATATCCATCCTTCTAAACAGATCTATCACAGAAACCTCAGTACCACCCATCTGGAAGACCTCCTATATTATCCCTCTCCACAAAGGTGGTACCTCCACTGACCTCACCAACTATCATCCCATAGCCATCCTGTCTCCTCTAGCTAAAATACTTGAGAAATGTATACACCAGCAACTAATGCCATACCTGCTCAACAACCAAGTTCTCTCACCTACCCAACATGGATTTCGGCCTGCTCACAGCACAACCAGTGCCCTACTCTCTTTTACAAACCTCATCAACCAAAACAAACACACAAGCAAGCTAACATCTGCCATATTCTTGGACCTGTCAAAGGCCTTTGATATTGTCAACCACATAAAACTAGTACAAGCCCTTACTGACCTTGGCCTTAGTAACCAAGCATTAGCTTGGTTTCAGAACTATCTACAAGGAAGACAACAAGCAGTTTGATGGGACAACAACCTCTCCTCACTGCTACCCATCACCACAGGAGTCCCACAAGGATCCATTTTAGGTCCCCTACTATTCTCCATTTTCACCAATAACCTCCACAGCATCTGTCAAGATGCAACAGTTACGCAATACGCTGATGACTCAACACTTGTCTGTTCAGCCAATGATCTACAGAAACTTCTCTCTATCACCAAAAAAGCTTTCCATACCACCGAAAACTGATTTCTTAACAAAAAACCTAAAAAAACAAACTGCTGCTATTTACATCTAACAAATCTACCACAATACCCAGCCCATTTAATATTGTGTCCAGGGATGGGACGATCATCTCCTCTGACACTCATACTAAACTGCTAGGAGTGACCATTGGTAATAACCTCAAATTTGACCAGCATATAAATCAAACCATAAAAAATATCCACAAAAAACTGGGCAGTCTATATAAAAATAAACCATTTCTAACACAACCTGCTAGGATAATAAATTGCTCAAACTCACCTCCTTTCCACACTATTCTATACCTCACCCATTTTCACCAACCTACGCAAGACTGAAATTGCCAAACTCAACACCTGTTACAATGAAATTGTGAAATTTGCTACTGGTGCCCCCTACGGAGCCCACTACTGCTATTCCCTAAAACAACTGGACTGGCTTGAATTCCCTAATCTCCTAAACTATCATCAAGTTTCCTTTGCTCACAATCTCCTACTACCAGATAAAACTCCAGCACTGGCCAATCTACTAGAACTACAATCTAAAATTAGACAACTTCGGTCTAGTGACAAAAAACTAATCAAGGTCACCAAGACCAACAACACAGCAGGGAACTCTCTTTTCCCTAACTACATAGGCAAAATCTGGAATGTCCTACCTTCTGATATTACCTCAGCAGTCTCAAAGTTTACATTTAAAAGACTCCTGAAAAAACACCTAAAACACACACGGATATGCACATGTTCCCCACCTGGCTGACCTTCCTAACCCCCCTCCTTCCCTTCCTCCTGCCCTTTGACTCAGCTTCATCCCCAAAAATATGCAGCCTTTCTAAATTCCTCCCAGTCTCACCATTATTTCTAACCCCCTGGCCAATACCCATATAGATAGTAGCTCTAAATCATTGCTTGGACACCCTGTTATATATCTGCTAAACTTTACTTTTCTCTTTACACCTCTACCCTTACTTTATACTAAAGCTACTTATGCTTTCCTGCTTTCTTACCTAACCTTTTCTCCTGCTACTATACTTCCTACTATGTCTAACCTTGTTCACTTTGCTACTATATGCTAGACTCCCTACTATGTCTAACTTGCTCACATCACAACTGTACAAAGCAAAAGAATGCAACCTCTACTCACAATGTTCACTATTATTTAATTACTCAACCTAAAAATGTAAAAGATGTGTTCATTTTATGCAAATTTGTTATATGTTATGCTTCAATGCTATGTTAGTAGTCAATGTTAAGTTTGGTGCTGCCTATGTAAATTAGAATACTCCTGTATACTCCTTATATTTTTCTTAAAACTTAACTGTGGAGCTTTTCTCCCTGGGCCTCTGCTGAAAATGGACATGCATTCAATTGGACTTTCCCGGTCAACAAATGTAAAATAAATAAAATAAATGAAGAAAGAAAATGGATGCTGATGTCAAGCCTGTTATTCTAGCAACCTTCTAAGTTTATGAGAACAATATTTAAAATGTTTCCCTATTTTCCTTCTCCTCCCATTATTTGTTTCTTTTATCCACATTTCTTGTGCCAGGAGATATGTCTCCTTTTTTCTATCTTGGTAAACCACTGAGGGTTACAGTCAACCAAACATGGCAGACACTGGAGTCTTTGCATCTCCTCAGAAAATGTTTGTCGATGTAAAACATATTGTTCTACATAAAAACTGAAGCTTATATGTGGGGGATATTACTAATAGCTGCTTTTTTTCATTATTCTGTGTTACAGAATTATTTGGAGTACTTTAATATGTGGTTACTGTTTCCATGGAACAAAGTTGGAATACAATCCATGGCTGTGCCATTTTTAGCAATAGCTGTTGGGGGAGGGGGTGATTGTCTCTTGTTATTTTCTCAGCTTGAACAGACGCTATCTGGCTTTGTAGTATTAATGTGCATTTGCGTGGATTACTGAGATTTATGTGACGCAACTTAGAAAACTTTAATGTGTGATTATTGTTTTCATGAAAGAAAACTGAAAAGTAAGGCGTAACTTACTTTAAGGTTGATAAAGGCATAACTTTCTTTAAACACCCCACACCATTTTTTCACATGCTGTAACTGACTAGAGAGCAGATGTGGAATTTGCTACTGTGTACCCTGTGTAACGTTTAAATTAATTTTAACTAATGGGGGAAGTTGTCTGTAGAATGTATAAATGTTTTCTTTTAATAATATGAAATTGTTTATTGTTGCTTACTCACTGCTTTCCTCAAAAGCTACATTACATCCTCATTGAACAATTTTTTTCCCTAAATGCTTTTGTTTTTATTAATATTATAAATTCATAATATAACATTTGATAAATGAAAATTACATATATAGATGACAATTGAAACAATACCAAACAAACAAACAAAACGCTAACATAATAAGCTATTTGTAGGGTGTCTACAATTTAAAATAGAAGCAAACAATTATTTCACCAAATTCTTTTTAGTTCTAATTTAATGTCCTTTTGTTCAGTAGTTTCTTGAGTTTCGTCCAGGAATTAAGTGAAGAATTTTGCCTATTGGTTCTTTGTTTAATTGTTAAGATTTCCAGATGACAAGTGTTAGTTGGAACAATTCTTTTTGAGCATTCTGCAGCTTGTTTTGAAAGGAAAAAAGATTGTATTTGTTTTTGAAATTTCTCTATAATTCTTGGAGTATTTAGAGATAAAGTTGCTGCTGTCCTTTTATTTCTGCTTGTTTGAAACTGTCTGTCCTCCAGTGGCATAGCTAGCATTTGTGCCACCCGTGACAGTCTTTGAGTTTGCCACCCCTCACAAAATCATGGTTAAATGGGGCCCCTCATAGACAGCCCTCCCCCATGCAGCCATTCCAGTGTCCCATTACTTGGCTATTTCTCCCCATTTACCATAAATACTGTAATGCATATACTGTTTTATGCTTTACTTCTACAGTGATTATTTGGATTTAATTTAAAACTTTTATTTTAAATTTTACAGCATAAACACTGATAGACATCTACTAAACAAAGCAATAAAGTCTCACAATGAAAACAGATTTAGCATTAAAACTTCTCGGCCCTTGAAACTCACATTCATTGAAACAGCATTGAAACCCACATTCAAAGAAAATGCATCTGGCCAGTGGTGGATAAAGTTTACCTTTGGACTATTTTCAAATCATAGGCCCCTTGCACATATATTTAGGACCATACAAACATACATGTGCTATTTGATTCACCTTCCTGATAGTATTAAATTATATTCCTTGTATAATACAACACACTTTTTAGAGCTTGTTTTAAATTTATTGTTTTGAACATTTTTCCAGTAAGCAATGAAATAAAATGTATGAACCAATAATGACAAAACTGCCCAGTTCAGAACATTTTCATCATAAAAGTCTACTCAAACATCTATAATCCACCAATATCAGTAAATATGCACAATCTCTGCAGAAGTAAAAGTCATCTAAATAATAATTCCACATTAAAGGAATATGTAACTAATGAAGAGGTTGCTGCTAGCAAACGACTTTATATTTCATTGTTTTATTTCATAAAAAAAATGCCTGTTACCCTTGAGGTATAAATTGCCTATGTTACATTAAAAACTGGTACTGTGAGCTGGTAATATTGCAATAGGGAATAGATGGCAAACTGATGACAAGGTTCATAGTTACTAGGTATCTACTCGAGAGGAGGACATTCTCAAGACTGCAGCATCCACCCTCTTTAAAGTACAACACAGAACAGTATCAGCAATCCATCCACATACTGGGGAGAAGAACCCACAGCCTTCTGCATCAAAAGCAAGTATACTACCTGCTGTGCTACTAACAATATTTCGAAATACTTTAGCACAATAATGATATAATTTGCTAAACAACAGTTTCACGTTGCAAACAGACTTGGCATAAACAGCACTAAACTCTTCTCCTGAAGCTTCCAGCTCCTTATAAAATGCACTTGACACTGAACTATATCATGCAACTTTGCAGCACAAGAAATCTAGAAAATGCCAAAATGTAGGGGGGAAGGGGAACAAAGGCCCAAAACCAGAGACACATTTTAAATAATGCTTGTATAATCTGAAAGCTGCAAGAGTAAAATGTTTTGTATTACCATGCATTTCCCGAAAGATAGGAAGGCTGAACCTTAAATGGCTGTCATTATTTAGTGAATTGACTCCTCATTAATTTACCAGAAAACCACAAATTTTAAGATGAACAGAGCAAAAGTATGAGCCAAGAGAAGAACAGGATGTCTTTGTGCCAATGCACTCACAGACATGGCATGACACTAGACCATTCTTAAAGAAGAATGCTCTTAAAACAAAAACAGTATATATTTTAATTAAAGTGAATGTGACAGCCCCAGAAGTGCCGCCTGGGACAGACCACCCCTCTCGCCACTGCTGTCCTCAAAAACATCTCTTATCACTAAGGAGTGCACTACATTGGAGCCACTGCTGTGCTTTTTCCCTTCTTTTTATCCAGATTTGTTATTTTCAAAATTTTAACTGGCAGAGGAAGCATTATATGAAGATGTTTAGATTTTAGACTTGCTCGACTTTATTTTTCATCCTGAGGTCTAAGTCATGGAAATAACAGTTACAGATGCAGTTAAAAATTCTGTCATCATGACAACATTCTAGTTTCTGTTGTACAACTGAAATATTGTTTTGTACATGTAATCAGATCCATTTTAAAACTATTTTTTATTTGTTCATTCTTAACATTTTTAAACTGATGGATTATTTCTTTATTGAAGGATATTCTTACAGTATTGGTGTGACTATGGCTATTCTCCATTTTAAAGAAGAGACTGTTTAGTTATCAGCTATCATAATTTTATGTTGATTGACTCATTGGAAGAGTAATTAGTAACTGAGATTGTGGCATCAGATTGGTATGCTGCCTGGTGGCTGTATGTAGTTTATGTAATTAAGTGACACTGTTCCCTAGATAATTATGAGCAGCCCATCATGGGAAATCTTTTGAGCACGCACGCGCGCGCGCGTGTGTGCGTGCGTGTGTGTGTGTGTGTGTGTGTGTGTGTGTGTGTGTGTGTGTGTGTGTGTGCGTGTGTGTGTAGGCATGGAAAGTAATTTGGTTAAGTCTCGATTACTGTTGGTAAATTTGTTTTAGAAGCACTGGGCTCAAACTGAAGAAGGCGAGGTCTACTGGAGTCACTGATTATAACCCTGGTCTACTGCCGGTGGTGTAAAGGTAATTTGGGTGTGGCAGGTGGAGTCTGTGTGTCCTCCCCGCGGTCGAGTGGCATTTGAAAGACATGCATGAATGGGCATGCCTTCGTTGAAGGTTGGGCATCGAGCTGGCATCTCGGCACTGTAAAAATCTACTGCCACTCATTATCAGACCGGAGTTCTGCTTTGGCGACCCCTAACCGGGAAAAGCTGAAATAAGAAGAAGAAGAAGAAGAAGAAGAAAGAAGGTGTCAATCATAAGCTAAGGCACTAGTGCGTATTTGTTTTAATAATGTACAACAAAATGAACTAACATGAAGGAGTCATCCTTTTGCATATCTTTGGGATCTGTAGCCCCTGCTCTGTGTCACATGGCTGGATGTAGATTTAGGCTCAATAGTGCCTGTAATCCATCACATAACTGTTACATATATCTCAAAGATTCATGCCATTTAATTTATATATTGATATGAATGAGCGATATTAAAATTATAAAAATGCATCGAGAAGTATATGAGAATCTATAATAATGTGTCATATCCCTATAATGATAGGCACCAATTAAGTAGTATATGAATGTTAAAACTAGTACTATATTCTGGGCTTTGAATTCAGATATTGCTATTCATATAGCTGTTTGTTTTTTACTTAGAGCCAAGAAATATGCACGTCTAATATTCTTTATATACTGTGCAATCTGCTGTCGGCATTTCTGAAGAGACTTTTTTTACCAATGGAGAGAGAAATAACTGAAACAAACAAAAAATAAGAATGCAAGTGAAAAAGGCACTGTTTTAGTGAATGTAAAGGAATTTTCCAGCAATGAGTCTTGGCAGAAATAATGAGTGAGGATTTTGTGTGGAAACATAAAAAGAGGCATCATGAGATAACACTTGCAGCCCATTTACGAGTTAAGAAAATGTAGTAAATTGTAATGGGTGAAGCAAGATTTCCCAGTATGGAAGAACAAGTAGAGGCGATGCTGAAAGGCAGAATTATTTTGGTGAATATGGTTCATTTAAATCACTGTTCATCACTCTGCAGCAATCACATCTGCTAGTCAAAAAATAAATAAATAAAATGTAAAAACTTGCCAGATAACAATAGAAAAATACACTGCCAACCTAAAATATTGAATATACTTCATTTAGGTAATTTGTTTGATTGATTATTTCCTTTTTTTACAAAGTTAATGCTGGGGATCTGATCAGTGGAAAATGGAGAAAGGCCTCTTTATCCAATATATTGCAATCTTGGAGCTGTAATACTAAAGCATGGGGTGTCAGATGTGGAGTGGAAGACAGCTCACTGGGCAAGTTTTGCAAATATATTTAAGGCTATGAACTTATGAATAAGTTTAACCCTATAACCTGGAGTCTGATACCATAATGCTGTGTGATTTTAAGCAAGTCACTTAATCAGACGTTGTTCCAGGTTACCCCGAAAAGAAGCAGTTCATCCTAGTGTGCTTACTGAGTTTGCATATAATTAAAAGATATAATAAAATAGCTTGATGTCAGTTCATTGTGTCGTACATTTTTATTTTCTTTGATTGTATTGATTTGCTGGAATAATAATTCTTTCTACAAAGTACTGATTCAATGATTTATCTTGTTTGCATTTCAAATAAAGGTTGTGTCACTCAAATTATATGTATCCACAAAGATACTCTTGGGGATTCAATAAACTACATGTAGGCTTAATGTGAAGTTTACGTGTTAGGGCGATGATCAGCAGTACAAACTGCATATGCATGCCGCTTATCGGGCATGCACGAATAAAAGTGCAGTTTTGTGTCCAGCTACAGTGTTGCCAGCCAGAAAACCATGTAAAACAACAGAACACCTGCAGACATGCAGACCCGTTTACCTACGGGAAAACTAGGTGCACAACATTGTACGGAAAGCCACAATGTGTACCAGGGTTTAATATAACGCAATGTAAAAAGTTCTAACACTTTATATGAAAGTATAGACAGTAGAGAGTTGTGCGCAAACCCATTTTTGGCATACTCAATAAAAGTTTTGCTAGTGATCAGCAATGGTACATAGATCGCATTAGAAATAAGTATTCATGGGAAGTGTGTGTATTTGAAAGGGGCACACACATGAATTGTAGGCATGAACACAGGGGAAGAGGACAGGTGAAACATGGTAATGTACAGCAGTTAAGGGCATGTCACCGTACGTACACCACAAAGACAGGACAGTTGTAAAATGAACTGTAATCACATATCTACATAATACAGTACATGCTACAGGAACACATTTGTTCAACTGTCATGATTTGTCAATAATCTATGAGGGGAATCAAGCACACCTACCTCAAAATTTAACATCTTTTGGAGGTGTAAAGAAGGGCACTGTTACAACTGTAGTTGAAATTATGAGCAATCCTAGCTAGTTGACAGGTTTACATGGCATATATGTATATGTATGTATGTATATATATATATATATATATATATATATATATATATATATATATATATATATATATATATATATATATATATATATATATATATATATATATATATATATATATATATATATATATATAAAATATAAGTATTCCACAGTCTACACTTTCACTAATGTCACCCACACCATCCGTGTTGTCAACCAGCTATGTATTTACTGTGTGCATCACAGGAACAAGTATCACACATGCCTCTTGTATAACACATTGAAGGGGTTTCTACACTTTCAACCCCTAATGGTTATGCATCAAAAAGAATACGTAGGTATGAACAATAAGATGTGTGGGAGCTCACTGTTGCAGAAGTGATACACTTGAGTAACTCATTCCTGGAAGATGTGTTGAGAGGTACATGCAAAGAGGTGTACTGTACTCAATTATTGATGTGATGAGGGCTGAGAACTATGGAACTATAATGCCCTTTGATGTGGATGTCCTACACATACTCAGGAGTTGTGCTACATACAAGGGATTGATCACCACAGTGGGCATATGCTAGTGGATGTTCTGTATACCATTGATCAGAGTACACAGGTCACATATCAATTCATCTGCTCATATGGGTGCGCTATCTATATTGTAATTAGCTTGTGTGTTTGCTTTTATGATTTAATTAATCCCCCCATGATTGTTGTTCATCTACTGTGTCTCCATGGCTGTAGTAGCAATCCTTTGTGTGTATTGATTCTGTCTGTATTATATCAGTATCACACTTAGATTAAATGATTGTCCACAATCTGCAGTCTTCCACAAAGCTAGTTGGACAAATGATGTGCAAGTTAGTCTTTATCTGTGAGACTTAAATACTAAAAATCTAAGGGCCTAGCACAGAACTCTGAGGTACAGACATGGTCATTGGACTCTAGAGTTGACTTCACACACACTTCAAAATTATCTGTCAGGTATGTGACCAAGTTGTCTACCGACTTTGTGATGTGTTTATGGCCACTTGAGACAGTTTCTCTGTAATACTTGACTGTGAATCTGTGTCAAATGCCTTGGGCATGTCAAGTTAGGCAGGATGATAGTGTTTTCATCATGCATGCCCTTGGTGACCTTCTCAAAGACATCAAAGAGATGTAATAGGCCCTAAAAAAGCAAACATGTGTTTGGTACACAGTCGGGTGTTTACCTGTGTCCTTTTTGAGAAGGACCTTGATGACTCTTTGGTCTACCTCACAGATGAAGAGAGTCAGGAGTATGGAGCTATTATACCATGCATCAGGTGGCGATTGTTCCCTGGTCAGAAGGATGGAGGTTGTTGTACACCCTTCTATGGTAATACAGGTTGCCTGGAGGATGTGTTTAAGTACGGATCCAACTGTGTTTCCTAGTTCAGGTTTTAAGTCATGCTACAAGCAAACTGTGATGTTATCAAGGCCCATTGATTCTGTGTTATTAGCTGTAGAGAGTGCACAGATGAACTTCCCTCCTGAGAATAAAAACTGAGTAATGTCTTCATGTATACTTAGGCTGATGGCCAGGTCTGACAGGTGAGTGACATGTGAGACAAACTGTCAGGTAACAGACTGTCTATTTTCTCCAGTTGAGTATGTATGGTGGCATCCACAAACATTTTTCTGCTTAGGTGTGTTTTAACTTAGCATTTCACATTTATTAGAATAAATGATTTGTGAAAAGACCTCTAAATGCAACCTTGGTCATTCATCACATTTCATACACTGGTACTATTCACATTGTTAAACAACTGAACCAGTGTCATGTAATTACATCAACTGTACAACATATGCCTATATGAGTTCAATGGGAAAGCTGTGTTTGAGCTCCCTCATACCATATCAGGACACATTAGTGAGCAGTTGTTTGTGGCTCATGCAGAAAATTTCCTGACACAAATATTAATAGTCATGGTGACAAAAGGAGGTATTGCCAGCACAGCTAGCTGGAATTTTGTAAATAATTATATGTCATTTGTGAATATCAAACTAATTTATACAAGATGTATGTGTTACAAATGCATTAGAACTGTATGCCATGTGTATATCAAACTGCTCTGTACAGATGTTTGTGTCAAAAAGGTATTTGTAAAGTGCTGTGTTTAGATGTATCCACAGTGTGCCCTACTGGAAGAGAACAGAAATGTACATGCACTATTGTAACTGTTTAAATGCATATATTTTAACAGTGGAAATTGGAATGGAGAGGGTTAACCTCAGCCCAGTAAACTTTAGAAAAATATTTGAAATTAAATCACTTTATAAGTTATGCTATAAAGAGGCTATCTCTCAAGTTTGCGTTGGAGCTAGAAACACAAAGTCTCTACCAAGAAGCTTTCTGTATTGTGTTTAGTGTGAACTAATTGCTAGTCTGAAAGCATGAAGGAATGCAATTATTTTATGTCTTCCAGCATTGGCCAAAGATCTGAGCAAAAGCCCTTCCAGCTTCCAGCAGTGGGGGGGTTTGCCTGGGAAGCAGAAGTCAGATGACAAGAACTGATGTTATTCTGCAAGCTATCCCATCAGTAATATTTTAGATATTATTTTGATAAGTCTCTGAGTGAGACAGAGAATTCTGCCTTCTGCCTTGGACTTGACAAGAAGAAGACCCATTCACCACATCATCTGCCTTGCTCTAACAAAGTTAATTTCTAGGGAAAAGTATAACTCTCTTAGATACAGTCAGGAATATAGTGTAGCTTAGTTTAGATTTTGTATTTCTTTGTTTCTGTGAGACTATACTGCAATGTTATTTAAAATATTTCCTGTGGTTTTGAACTCTGATGTCACTGTGAATATATATTTAGTATTGTCTTCTTTTATTATTTATTATTAAATATATTTAAATGGGTGGCCACGGTGGTGCAGCGGTTAGCATTGGAACCTCACAGCAAGTGGTTCTCCGGTTCGATTCTCAGCTGGGGTGCCTTCTGTGCGGAGTCTGCATGTCCTTCCTGTAGTCACGTGGGTTTCCTCCCATATCCCAAATATATGCTGTAGGTGGATTGGACACTCCAAATTGGCCCTAGGCATGAGTGTATGCATGTGTGTGCCTTCTGGGGAAGGTTGGGTGCTGGGTTGGCAACTCTACACTGTAAAACTATACTGCCAATCATGAGAGGACAGGTGATCCACTATGGCGACCCCTAACCGGGAAAAGCCGAAAGAAGAAGAAGATTAAATATATTTAAACCTTTCATTGTGGCTGATCTGTGCAGAGATATTTAAGTTTTGAGAGTACTTGCATATTTATTTGGTGACACTGTGTGGGCCACTCATGGCCTTGCTCTTGGTCAAACTACCATTTATATTAGTATTAATATTACACAGTAAGATTGGACACCCTCTGTTAAGTGTCTCAAAGTAGCTGTTAAGGAGTGACTGGTGGCAGTAGTAATTACCTTATAGTCTGGGCAAATGAGGGCATAGCTAGTAAACCTGTGCCAGCCTTTCCCAGGTGTGTGAGTGTGTGTATATGTGTGTGTGTGTGTGTGTGTGTGTGTGTGTGTGTGTGTGTGTGTGTGTGTGTGTGTGTGTGTGTGTGTGTGTGTGTATGCAAATCAAATCGCAAAGAGTGTGTGTATCAGCTACTTGGGCAGGGACATGAAGCACTGGTTGGAGAGAGAGGGTGCTGGAGGTCTTGGCTTGGTCACTCATCTGAGATCTCAACTATAAACCTGTGCCAGTGGGGAGTCTTACTGGGGAGCTGGAGAAAGAGGGAGAAACCAGCCCCAGAGAGCTGCATCTGGAAATACTGTACGTATACTTGTTATCTCCCAGTGAACATCCCCCACAGGTGCCAGCTCCTTGATTATTGGTCCAGTGGTGGGCCATCACATATTAATTGGTGGGCAGTGGTGGGATATTCACATCACATATTAATTGGTTGGCAGTGGTGGGATTACCACATTGCATATTGGGATTCAGTGATGTGGGTATTGAACTCCTGTAGCCTGTAAACAGTGGTCACTAAAGAAGGTGTTTGTACTCTCAAGCAGCCACATGGTAGGCATTCAGCGTTTCATATCACAATAATTTTATTTATTTTTTGTTAGCTTAGTTCAATGGGGAGAGCAGGCAAGGATATCAGAAGAGGATTATGGCAAGTTGACAGGGAGCCAGCTGGCTGAGATGTGCCAAGGCAAGGGACTGGGTGCATGCCAACCTGACTAAAGTGGAAATGATTGCAGCCTTAGCTACAGCTGCATCACAGACTAGCAACCAGGAACACAACCAGAGTGGACTTGGGGATGTACAACTCTCAGAAAATGGGCAGCTCAACTTTTCCTCAGAGGACTTAAGAATCCATCTGGAGTTAAGGAGACTTGAAATGGAGGCCAAAC
Source organism: Protopterus annectens (assembly GCF_019279795.1). Taxonomy (NCBI): domain Eukaryota; kingdom Metazoa; phylum Chordata; order Ceratodontiformes; family Protopteridae; genus Protopterus; species Protopterus annectens. The sequence goes on along the minus strand of NC_056733.1, from coordinate 140,728,281 downwards.
ATTTGGAACTGGAATCAGCAGAGATACTGTTGTATTTGGAGGCTGAAGAAAATGAGAAACAGATGGAATTGGAATTAGCAGAGAGACTGAGACATCTGAAAGCCGAAGAAAATGAGAGTGAGAGGAAACATAAAAAGGAAATGCTGACTCTTCGACAGGGTCCTGGAGGTAATGGGGGAGGGAGTAACTAAACCCCAGAAGCAATAAAGGTCACTAAATTTCTTCCACAATTTACAGAAGGTGATAATTTTTATAGTTTAATTCATATTTTTGAAAGGGTATGTAAACAGTATAATGTTGACCAAGGGCTCTGGGTATGGTTCCTGACTCCTATTCTCCATGGTAAAGCTGTAACTGCTGTTTCTGAATTGTCTTATACTGATTGCTTAAATTATAATACAGTTAAAATTTTTTATTGGAATCCTTTAAGTTAACATCTGAAGCTTATAGAAAAAAGTTTTATGAGCATAGAACACCACTTTTGAAAAGTTGGCAGACCTTTTGTTGAGGGAACAAACCCATAGCACTTTGTCTGAGGACATGAGAATCTGGTTGGCAAATAGAGAATGCAGCACTGCAAATGAGCTGGGGAAAAAGGTGACCTATACCTAACAAGTAGGGCATCATTACACAGGAAAGGGATACCCAGTGCTGCACAAGGGTATAAGTGAACCCATGGTGAGCAGCCTAAATTGCCCCAACAGGGTCCACCAGTAACAAGGGAAGCCACTAGTTCAGGCACATGGCTAGGATCAAGGGTTAAATGTTTAAAAACAACCAGTGGTGCTATGTAGCATATAGATGTCCATGGAGTCAAGGTGGCGAACAAAAGGTAGGGGAGCTAGCAAGTGGGAATAAGAGAATGCCAGTGGTAAGTTGTCTGGAGACAAGCGTACAAAACTACCACAAGATGTTATATCCTATCTTAGTAGATTGGAAACAGGCCACTGCTAAGAAAGACACAGCCTCTGACTTAACCATTGTGAAGCCTGCAATGGTTAAAGAGGAGCACTACTTGCTTGCGCAGTCTACTCCAGTCAGAGCTTTAGGAGGGACTCCATTCCAAACACCTTTGGCTAGGGTTCATCTTGACTGGGAGGGGGAAAGGAAGCAAACAAGAAGGTGTGTTTGACAATATCCCTATAGATGTCCTAATAGCGATTAATTCTGATAATGCAGTACCTTGTATGCATGCAGTTAAATGCAGTCAGGCTTGGAGACATACATGTGTGTCTGATAGACCAGGGGGGGACACAGACAGACTGCACACATGAAGCCAGGGCTGGTTAGGTGGTTACATCAGGAAGGGAGCTACCCTGTAGCAGTGACACTTAAGGTGAGCCACTGCTGCAGGTGGTACTGATGTTCCCTTGGACAGAGTGACTGCAAGAACAGAGGTGAGTAGTAGTACCTTGGCTGACAATGAGGCACCGCTGTCACAGGATACCAGACTTCCTGTGGAAGAGGAGCTGGGAATGGTTACAAAGAGAAATTTGAGACAGGGTCAGGTCTCAGAACCTACATAACAGGGCTTGAGGGAGGTAGCTAGGGAGGTGCCTGAATCTCAAGGAAAGGGAGAATCTGTATATTGGGACAAGGAGTTACTGTATAGAGAGTGGACCCCTGATGGAGAGGTAGATGGTGAGAGAATACAGCAGCTGGTAGTTCCCAGAGTCTACCATCTGGCACTTATAGCCTTAGCCCATGAGATTCCCTCTGCAGGTCATATGGGCAGAAAGTGCACCAAGAGAAGTATTATGCAGAACCTTTATGGGCCTGGGATTTCCAGGGATGTAGCAGGGTACTCCAGGACCTGTGAGCAGTGCCAAAAGGTAGGCAAGGCAGGAGACAAGGTCAGAGCTCCTTTGCTGCCTTTGCCTGTGATTGAGGAGCCATTTCAGAGGGTAGCTATGGATACTGTGGGGCCTCCAAGCATCCCAAGTTTCACGGGGAAGAAGTATATCCTAGTGGCAGTAGATTATGTTACCAGATACACTGAGGCAGTGGCTCTGTCCTGCATTGAGGCAGAAAAGGTGGCAAATGCTTTGTTAGAGATTTTCAGCAGGGTAGGTTTCCCAAAAGAAATACTAACTGACAGAGGCACCAATTCCATGTCAGACCTGCTGGCATGTCTGTAGAAGCACTGTGGGGTGAAGTACCTAAAGACCACCCCTACCATCCAAGACTAATGGTCTTGCAGAGAGGTTAAACTCTACACTAAAGGTCATGATACAGGCATTTGCAGACCAATTTAAGAGGGAGTGGGACAACTATTTGCCCCATCTGTTGTTTTCCTACAGAGAGGTGTCCCAGAAATCCACAGGTTTGTCACCCTTTGAGTTGCTGTAGATAGGATGATAGGCCTCTATATTTGATTCATGATGAGTGGGAGGGTGAGTGTGAATGCCACAAGGTACTGTTGTGGCATATGTCCTAAACCTTAGGACAAGACTCAGGGAACTCATAGGCTTGGCTCAGGAGAACCTGGCAGAAGCCCAACAGCAGAAAAAGGTCTGGTATGACAGGAATGCTAGAGGCAGAGAGTATGCTGTGGGACAGCAGATTATATCTCTCGTACCTGTCAAATACAGCAAGCTGGAGGCAGCTTGGGAGAGACCCTTTAAAGTGGTAAGGGAAGGTCAGTGATGTTAACTACCTGGTAGAACTGCTAAGCAGAAGACAGGAGGCAGGGGCACAAATTGTACCATGTTAACATTAGTTGCTATGCTTACCATGATAGGGAACCCTTGGTGCTAAGTATTTGTAGTAGAAGGCAGGAGGAGTCTGAAAGGGATATATGGCTACAGGGAGCCAGCCAGCAAAATGCCAAGCTATTACGGTGGAGCCTAGGGTTGCAGGCATATGACATGACAGTGCAGCACTGAAGCAGGGTTAACAATGCCAACACAGATGGGGTCTCAAGACAGGGAAGAGGTAATGTATTCCCAGATATGCTGATATGTCTCAAGCAATGTTTCTCAAGGGTCATTTGAAAAACTAGCTTGAGTCTTCGAAGGAAGAAAGAAGATGGATGAAAGGTGGCACTGCCAACAAAGCTAGCTAGAATTTTGTAAATAATTATATGTCATTTGTGAATATCAAGCTAATTCATGCAAAATGCTTTTGTCACAAATGCATTAGAACTGTATGTCATGTGTATATCAAACTGCTCTGTACAGATGTTTGTGTTGAAAAGGTATTTGTAAAGTGCTGTGTTTACGATGTATCCATGGTGTGTCCTATTGGAAGAGAACAGAAATGTACATGCACTATTGTAACTGTTTAAATGTATGTATTTTAACAGTGGAAACTGGAATGCAGAGGGTTAAGCTCAGTCCAGTAAACTTTAGAAAAACATTTGAAATTAAATCACTCCATAGGCTACGCCATATAGAGGCTGTATCTCAAGTTTTCAATGCAGCTAAAGACACAAAGTCTGTACTAAGAAGCTTTCTGTATTGTCTTTAGGGTGAATGAATTGCTACTCTGAAAGAAAGAAGGAATGCAATTGTTTTATGACTTCCAGCATCTGCCAAAGATCTGAGCAAAAGCCCTTTTATGAGTATCTTTACAGGTAGATACTAAATACTGCCAGCTTCCAGCAGTGGTGGGTTTGCCTGGGAAGCAGACGTCAGATGACAAGAAGTGATGTCATTCTGCAAGCTATCTGAGCAATAATAATTTAGATGTTATTTTGAGAAGTCTCTGAGTGAGACAGAACATTCTGGATTGGACCTGACAATAAGAAGACCCATTCACCACATCATCTGCCTTGCTCTAATGAAGTAAGTTTTTAGGGAACAGTATAACTCTCTTAGAGTCAGGAATATAGTGAAGCTTAGTTTAGATTTTATATTTCTTTATTTGTGTGAGCCTGTACTGCAATGCTATTTTAAATATTTCCTGTGGTTTTGAACTCTGATGTAACTATGAATATATATTTAATATCATCTTGCTTTTTTATTATTTATTATTAAATATATTTAAACCTTTCATTGTGGCTGATCTGTGTAGAGATATTTAAAGTTTTGAGCGTACTTGCAAATGTATTGGTGTCACTGTGTGGGCCATTCCTAATAGTCTTGCTCTTGGTCAAACTACCATTTGAATTAGTATTAAGTAAGTTTGGACACCCTTTGTTAAAGGTCCTAAAGTAGTTGATAAGGAATGACTCATGGCAGTTGTAAATACTTTATAGTCTGGGCAAAAGGGGGCATAGTAAGTAAATTTGTGATAGCCTTTCCCAGGTGTGTGTGTGTGTGTGTGTGTGTGTGTGTGTGTGTGTGTGTGTGTGTGTGTGTGTGTGTAAATCAAACCTCAAAAAGTGTGTGTCAGATACTTGGGCTGGGACACAAAGCACTGGTTGGACAGAGAGGGTGCTGCAGGTCTTGGCTTGGTCATTCAGCTGAGATCTCAGCTATAAAGCTGTGCCAGTGGGGAGTCTTACTGGGGAGCTGGAGAAAGAAGGAGATACCAGCCCCGGACTGACTGTGGTGTCTGTGTGCTCCTAAGGGAAATTGCACTTGATGCAGAGAGCTGTATTCAGAAATACTCTGTGTGTACTTGTTATCCTCCCAGTGAATGCCCCCATCCACAGGTGCCAGTGGTGAGGATTGAGGCTCCTTGATTACTGGTCTAGTGGTGGGTCATCACTGTCACACAATGGTGCTGCTGACCACCTCAATAATCCTTGGGAATTGCAATACAGCTATACATACAATGCATTCCACAAGGTTGCAATTGAATCAAAAATGTGATAAATTGTCTTGTATATCACAGCATAGCAACTTATGTACCCATGTTATCTGTATGAATGTATACTGCCTGTCACAGAGCATTTAATGATGGTGTATAGACACATGTACACATGTATACCAGTGCCATACCACAAGGGTCACTGTGATGGTGGAATGTGAACTGTGTAGAATGTTTATCTGTTCCACTACTACAACACATGTCCTAATAAGCCTAGAATATGCATAAAAGTGTATCACACCTTGTCAATAGTTCTCAGGAGGCATATTTCTACAGATGTTATAGAAGGAGCATGTAATGAAATGGCAGCAGCTGAAATCAATACATTAGATCACATCACAGATTGCAATACCCTCTTGTAGCCATATGGACATCCACACCTCAATATTGCTCATGTCAATGACAACATTAAGATGTCAACTGTTCATAGGATCATGGGACATTAATAGGCTAATGGCCAACATCACATAAAATCCTAGCTATTATTATAATACCATTTAAAACAAACTCCCTATGTCTATATGATTGAAGATAGTAAGCCTATTGGGCATTATGTGTATACTTGTTTGATTACATTACATCCTGCTACTGTTCTTATGAGACATGTGCATTACACCATGACATAATTAGCAATTGCACATGTAGTGGTTTGAAGATGGCTTGCAAAGGCTGATCAAAGGACTCTGCTTCATGATGTGTGTATGTATATTTGACATGAGGACATCCTCCACTCATCTGCAGGAAGAATGTCATGTTGCCAGAGGAAAAAAGGCAAATTGTGGATGCATGGGGCAATGTGAGCGTTTTTCCAAGTGGTAGTGAAATGAAAAATAATTCCAAAAATCATACAATGACCATAATGTATCTCCAACCATGTGCACACAGCAGCAGACTGGGCCTAATTTGAACATTAGACCTGTGTAGGTATAGAAGATGAATGGTATGAAATGTGACAGTAGCACCACCACATATGCCTGACTTTAACACTGTCATGTTGCACTTTATGGAGTATGATAGCATTATTGTATGCTGAGAAGAACATGTTGGGAGAAGGGTCTGACATGAATGTAGAGTAGCATCTCTGTGTAAAAATGTCTAATGTCTTAAAAGTAATATTTGAATGCAGACAGACCCAAGGTGCCTGCTGTCAGATTAGAACCCCTATATATTTAAGTAAAGTTGCTTGAAAACACAGTAGTTAATGTTACTGCCACAGCACAGGTTTGTCTTGAATACTGTCAGAATGAATGTTATACAGGATAACATTATCAGTGTATGTTAAAAGAAGATGTTAGGAGGAGGGTCTGACATAGCTATAGACTCAAATGTCATTCTAAAATTTTCATCATACTGATTGTTGAATGCACACACCAGACAGTTGACTGTAAGAGAATAGAACTCCTGCTTAACTATTTACAAAGTGCAGTATTTACTGCAAGCAATATATCAAAAATCTGACTTTTATAGTGTCCAACAACAGTTTATAGTTGATGACATCAGCAGTTTCTGGTGAGAAGAAGGTGGTAGTAGCACTGTCTCACATGCATATCTAAACTGGCCTCTTGAATATCAACCAAGTGAATAAACACACACACATACACACACACACACACACACACACACACACACACACACACACACACACACACAAACACACACATTGACTGCAGTGAGAATAGAACCCCTACTTATCTATTTGCAAAGCACAGTACTTATGTATAGTTGATGACATTATCATTGGTTGTTTTAAAGAAGATGTTGGAAGGCCTGTGTGAAGTGGATGTGCAGGCATGTATGACTGTCAAAATATTTGTACTCTGTGGGACTGTATTGCTGACAGTAGGACACACAGTTACACTCTTCTGACTACACACACACACACAAACCAGTTGACTGCAGTGAGATTAGAACCCCTACCTAAGTAGGCCAGCTAGTGAACCTAGTACTTGATATAAGCAGCATGGCACAAGTCTAACTTTTACAATGCTGCTGGACAATTTATAGTGAACATCATCATTACATGTCTGAGTGACAATGTTGGGAGGCTTGTATGAAATGGATGGTTAGCCATGTTGTATATCTATCAAGACTTTAAAGTTCTGCATGGGACCACCGGATTGATTATAGTAGGATAGAGACTGATGTTCCTCTGTCTATGCACACACACTTACATATACATAGAGACATGCACATAATGTGGCTGCTGTGCTAATCTAACACACATGTTAAGTATCTTGTTCCCATCTGCAGAACACAGTATTTAATTATTGCAGCACCCCTGAAGTATGTATTTGCCTTGTCAGAGTAGTCTTTACAGATGATGCCATCATATGATATGGTTAACGTATCCTGTTATGAGAGTGGTGTGCAAAATGTGGATGAACTATTTCCTGTTATGTTTCCAATGCACAGCTATACTTTTAAGAGACAGCTTGTCAAACTAGATGCAAAAAGCTGTTAAGAATGCATGTAGCAGAGATGAGACATATGCAGCTGTTTCCCAGTATGCTGTGTACATTACACACTTAAATTGTCACATACAGACACACATATTTTTTGTGATCATATTTGTGTATTCATATCTATTTGTGAAGAATTGCTGTCCACATTAATACATGTATAAGACAATATGAATGTCTAATGGCATTATAAATGTGTACATGGTATGTACAATGCAATTTTGCTATTTATTTCTGTAGTGTAATTGACATTTAGGAACAAGTACTGACATACCAAGTTTCAGGTGAATGAGTGCAGGTAACATATGACTGAATGTTAATATGTGTTCACTCATTATAAAGTGCCTTCCATTTGCTTGTGTTTTAAGTGGATTTTAATGGGATGAAGACTAACTAGGAAGTAAACATAAGTAATACATGCTAATAAGCACTTTCCATAGTGCATGGTCGATCAACTGATTTGCACGATTGATGGCAAAGTGTTTGCACATATGAGATACATATTTAAGGACTCCTACTTGAACTTGAAAAGTACTTATCCATACTGGCTATGGTAGACACAGCTACCTGATACTATGATGTTCATAAGTAGTTCATATTGGAAATGTGTGATAAATTGTATAATCTGAAAAAAGTATTTATACTTGTTTCTCCATTTGCTTGTAGCTAAGTGATGAACAAATGTGAGTCTCTGCTTCACTGAGAAAATTATAAGAGTTCTATTGGTTCACTTTTCTCTGCACAAACATGCTAAGTGGAGAGGTGTGGCAATCAGCACTTTGGACAGTACTGAGTGGAAGAAACACAGGTGTTGCCTAGCTGACTGTGGCAGCAGATGTAAGAGCACTCAGTTTTTATTCTGAGCACAGGATACATAGTTCGGATCCAGTTCTATCTAATGTTTTTACATATGTATTCATGGTATAATTAAATAATCACATGTGATAATTATTTGAAATGAGAGAGGGAATGACTACAGTGAAGTACTGTATAAAAACAAACAGTACTCAAGTGATTTATATCAACAGTACACATATGGAGTTGCATCTTTATACAGTCATCAGACTAAATAAATATTGTATATGAAATGTTTACTATGAGTGCCTTTATTCTAGTTTAACTATGTGTTTTCTTAGTACAGTGGGTTAAGCAGCATTGTATGGAGGTAACTACACCATGCCATATGACATGAAGAGCCATTCACCGTCACTTGGCATTGGTGTGCAATGCCAAATGCCATGTAAGCATATAGGACAAAAAGTGAAGTACTTCATTGAGGAATTCTTATTTATGTGTGTGGAGTGTGATTCTACTTTTTGACCAGATAGAAGGTGTGAAAATGGGGTAGAAATGAAAGTGGTGAAACGGTGGGCAAGCAGCAGGAAGAACAAAGGTAAGGCACTATAGAAATATGCAGGAGGAAATTAGGAAAGCACCATAGCTATCCACTTCAGCAGTGTAAAATGAACATGGATAGAATATTGGAAAAATTTGGATTGCCACCTCAACAAGGATGGGTGACAACAGCACAATCATATTGTGTAGCCAATTGGACAGAATCAAGTGTGTCAAGAAGAGACACATGCAGAATGGAGAGCTATGTATGGGAAGATAGATTTTTTTGGGACAGGTACCTATTTTTGTATTTTTACTTGTGTAGGAGAGGGATGTTGGGGAAGGGGTGTAGGCATGTTAGGTCTAGTAAGTAGGGTTAGTAAGGAAGCAAATGCAGACAAACAGGACAAACAAGACAAGAAACACTAATGGTGAAGGACAAAATAGATTGGGGACACCATGTTTGGAAATAGGGAGGTGATGTCAGATTCTCATGCCTGTCAAACATGAGGATAATGAGAATCTAATCTTCACCCTCAGAACTGTCATCATTGTCCCCCTCCTTAGCTTGCTATTGGAGTGTTTGATTTTTTTTCTGCCCAGTGTTCTAGCAGGCATCATCTCCATCCGGATGAGGCATTCACCAATGGTTCTTTCCACGATTTCACACACCATACCTGGCATCTCCTGGCAGGTAACAAAATCACCACCTCCACCATTAATCCCAGTGGGTAGCACTGCACCAGCTTCCAGGGTATACCTGATGCAGAGGGCCCAGGTTGTACAAGGGCCACAGAGGCAGTACTGCCAGATTGGGTTCCAGATATGCTGGGTGTCGGTGCAGCAGCCATTGGAAGGGGGTAGGGTGAGCCACACTGGTTGGCCTCCATCCCTTTATTGTAAATCATTTTGTGAGTTGGCAGAAACTGATGACATCAGAATGTTGTGACAACACATATAAAAATAAAAAAGAGAGATAAGAGGTGGGTAAGAGGAAAAAAAAAGAAGATAATTAGTATCATCCTATGTGACATACAATACATTACTATGATATAAATAGGTTTTTGCATTAAGTATACTTTTTAACAACTGCAAACTATGACTGATGATTATTCCAAGTAATCATTACAATATGCATATATTGCAGATATGCTTGATCAAATAATACAGATAAGTTAACAGCATGGCATGCATGCCAATTTTGTTGAAATTTTTGTTATGTAATATTTTTAAATTATTGTACTATATATTTGTTACCTGTTAGAATTGAACCCACAGCATCTGAATGCACCATTACAGTGTACTCCAACAGATGGGTGAGCTACAGACTGAAGCATGCATGGTTGATTTTACAATTAAGATATGTATGCTAAACTTGCTAATTATGTATTCAGGGGCAATACTTTAGCTAAAATAATTTTAATCTTTCATACTGCATAGACACCCCTTGCTTCTCTTAGTCTTTCCAAATGCTGTATGTTCACTACTATCTCCTGGGTTGCTGTAAAAGAAAAAGGGAAGAAAAATAGAAGAGTATTATGCATATCAGTCTTGGCTATATCCAGCTTTCTGTCTAATTTTAAGAATTTTTATTTGTATATTTACACAACTGTGGGATGTCAGCAGTCCTAAACTCATCCAGCCACCGGTTGAGTTGTTCCTGCACCTTTAAGGTCATTATAGAGGTGCCTGTATTGCTCTTCAGTGGGCAGAATGCCAGTTGTACTGGAGACAGCCTTGGCCAGACTATTCCAAGCCTCAGTTTGTATTGAGACCTGGTATCGTCCCCCTGCAGCAGCCTATGGCTGTGCTGCTTCTTCAAGGGTGCAATGAAAATTCTGGACTCTTCTACACCCTACCTTTGAGCCCTTCCCTTCGAGTTCCTGCCAAGTCCATACAGGTAAAACAGCAGCAGCAGCTAGAGTGTTTTCCGGACAATTCGAGATATTGTATTTTACAGTTACTGCACAAACCCAAATAACCATGACAACCATGTTTACATGATGTTAGGCAGAGAGCAACAGTGTCAGAGATGAAGGCAGTATATGAAATAGGAACGGTAATGTGACAGTTGGCATTAGTTTTTGGTTTGGATGCTGCTGTAACTATTACTTGATTTAACTTTGCAGAAATGTATTGGGGACATACATTTTATGACCTGACACATTTTTGTTGTGTCTTTAAACACTGATAAAAGTAATTAGTACAATCTGGGATTCAAACCTATAAACCTATGTAAAATAGAAAAAACATATTCTTCCACATAGGTGTTTTTTCATCCTTGTCACAGAAGAAGTGCTTGTTAGATATTATATATATATATATATATATATATATATATATATATATATATATATGTATATATATATATATATATATATGTATATATATATATATATATATATATATATATATATATATATATATGACAGATTGAGGGGTCAGCCATGTATGTGTGTAACCTGACAAGGTCTGGTTTATACATTCATGTGTGTATGACTATCATTAAAGAATGAAATCCATCCAAGGCCAGAAAAGACAATTATTATTACAGAAACATAATTATCAGTATATCCTCAGTCACACATATACATTAAATGAGCTCCAGTGCTATACATAGTTATTGTTATTTATAATTATGCTTACATTGTTCTTTATTTTGCAAAATTGAATGGACAACCATTAATAAAATTGGGAGTGAGTTAGATTACAATCCTGACTCACCCGTGTTTTGAGCATTAACTTTACCAGTTGCCACAGGGAAGGCTGAGCTACGTGTGTTTTTTACAGTCATTACTGTGCAGAATGGTCATTGCAACTGCATACTTGTTTCTCAAACCTGATTATTACTTATACATATACATTAAAGAGTTAAGTGTTTAACCATGTATGTGTGAAATACAAGTTTCAGAAAAATAAATGTTTAATTGTAGAACCATAATTCTACTGATACACACACTTACACATGAACTATATATATATATATATATATATATATATATATATATGATATCCCGTGTATGCTCAATGCACCTGCTAAATAAAATTATTTCTGTTGTAATTATTTTTCTAATGTTAAGTTTTATACAAAGTAAACTGGAACAGCAGTAATAAAACTTTGGACTTTGTTGTATTAGAATGCAATACTCACCTGTATTGTAGCCCTGAACTTAATGCCTACTGCCACATGAACAACTAGGCAGCAACTGTATATTTTCACATTCATTACAATGTATTTGTGCTGACTACTGCCGCTTAACATGTTTATGTGGTGGTAAACAACACGTGATAGAATATATCCATTCTGAAACTGACAAGTGTCTCCTTGTTGTCTGCAGCTGTTTGCAGGTGTTGATGACTGTCGCACAACATCGCATAGTGAGTTTTTGAAACTGACCATGTCTGCTTGTTGTCTTTGCCATTAGATCATGTTTGCACGAAGGTAAGCGACCAAAGCTAAATATGCATTATTCTTCTAACACGTGTTTATTAGGTTTCAACATTAAAAGAAAAATGCAGGACTTAAACTATGATCTAAAGATACTATTTACTATGTGCTTCATCGTGTTACCAGATGTGCTACACACACATTTTGATTCACAGCTGTAATTTATACAGTCTTTATTATACAAGGAACTTAACATTAAATTTAATGTACTTATCCATTTCACTGTGCTTGTTTTAAGACATGTGAAGTGCAAAGATTAATATTAAAAAAAAATACAAAATACCTTTTAACACACATTATAGATTTCTACACAACTCAGGATTTGAACTGTCAAACTACTGAACCTACACAGTAAGGGTGTCTTATAGGTTCATAGGTTGGTATTAGGCTATCAACCCTAGGATCTGTACAAGCCTAGCCATAACAACTCCCTGGCTATTTCTTCCCACAATATTTACTTCCCTGGACCTCTGTCTATCAGGGCAACTGACATGATCCCCAGGGTAAAATTCCTATCTCCCATCCAGTCATCAAGGTTCCTTTTGAAAAGGGCCAAGGAGGCGCTCTGCTTAACATGCATGGGCAGTCTATTCCAGACTATGGATGGTCTCTGGGTCAGGAAACTATCCCTCCAGCATGTTTTGTTCATTGTGATGACAAGGTTTAGGTCCCTGGAGCATGTGGCTCTGATGGATTGGGATTTCTTTAAGTGTAGTATGTCCAACAGCTCTGGGTTTGACATGGCCTTGTATGTTAAGCAGAGATCGCCTCTGAGTAGATGATATGTGACAGTATAGCGGGAGTTTTTTTAGTCGGTCAACATAGGGCATCTGCTTTAGGCTTGTGATTCTTTTAGTGAGGTGTTTCTGTGGCCTTTCCAGTTGTTGCAGATGTCTTGTGAGGTACATACCAAATGGGGCATTGTACTCTATGGTGGGTCTAATGAGGGATGAGTACAGTGGGACAATGACTTCCTTTTTTCTGGATAAAAAGCCCTTAGTGGTGAGGTGTACCACATAGAAGGATTTTCTGACTGTTGTGGCGATGTAGTTATCAAAGGTGAGACCACTGTCCACCTGTGTTCCTAAGTCTCTTATCACACTTTCGGTGTTTAGTGTACTGCCACCTATGTGGTAATTCATGGGTACATGGTTTTTCCCAAAAGAAGATGACTATACACTTCTTGGCATTGAGCTTGAGCCCATGGCTCTGGCACCAAGCATCTATTTCTGTAAAGCCCTTTTGTAGAATAGCCACATCATTTGGGGATTCAATAATGGCTTCCACTTTGCAGTCATCTGCAAACTTTGTTAACCAGAGTCCCTTAGTGTTGGCCTGTACTTCAGAGAAGTAGATGCCAAACAAGAGCGGTTCCAGGACTGAACCCTGAGGTACTCCACTTGTCACTTGTCTGGAGCTGGATTTGGAGTTGGCTACTTTTACAGTGTGGGTTCTATCAGTAAGCCAGTTGGCAACCCATCGAGTGACATAGGGATTTATGCCCAGCTTAGTAAGTTTATCTATGATTCCAGAGTGGGGGATGGTGTTGAAGGCCTTGGCAAGGTCCAGATAGGCTGTGTGGACTGCCTTACCCTCGTCCATGGCTCTGGAGACTGATTTGAAGAAGTCAATCGGGTTCGGGAGACACGATCAGCCATTCACAAACCCAAACTTGGTGGGGTCCAGTGTTTGAAGGTTGCCAATGTCTTTATTTATAAGTTCCCTGATAATACATTTCCATGGCCTTGCAGATCAGGCTTGTCAGACTGATGGGACGGTAGTTCCCAGGATCCGAGGTGGAGCCCCCCTTGTGGAGTGAGATAACTGTGGCTGTGCGCCACTCAGTTTGCATGAAGCCTGAGGTGAGACTATGATTAAACATGACACTTAGGTGAGGTGCCAATTCATTTTGTAGTTCATGTAGTACACAGCCCGGGATGTCGTCTGGTCCCATGGATGCTGTATTCTTAGCTTTGAAGAGTGCAGATTTTACCTGTGTTGCCGTGATTACTGGAATTTGGAAATCTTTCGGTATTGAGATAGGCCTTTTAGGGGGGTGAAGTTGGCACTGAATCGATCTGCCAGGATATTGGCAATGTCCTTGGGATAAGTATATTTAATGACATTCTGTTTGCCATTTAAATTCTTGACATGGCTATAAAATGCCTTGTGGTTGTCTTTGGAAACTTTGGTAACTAACTTTGGAGGATTTTATTAAGGATCTTAGCTTCTTACTGAGGCTGGTAAGGGAGTTTTTGCATCCTGGAATTTTCCTGTTTTCTGCAACAGTTTCTTCCTTCTGTTGTGTAGTTTGTTTATGACAGGGGACCACCAATTGGCTTCTTTTTTTTTGGGAGAAGAGAGTCTTAGTTCTATTTGGGATGGCATGATTCATGCACGAGTGGATGTGCTCATACAGTGCTTTAGTGTAGGATTCAGCAATAAAATTTTCAGTTCCCATCTGCATGGGTGTCATGAAGTTTGTCAACCCTGATTTGAATGGCATGAAGTTGTCCTTGGAGAATTTTTTTACGGATGTTTCCTTACTGGGGGGTGGGGGTGGGATGTGGATGTCAAAGGTGATTAGCTTATAGTCAGACCTAACCAACTTCGCTCTTTTTGCCACATATACAGCTTTGCAGCAGCCGTGAAAATCAATGTGCATATAAACAAGTCTCATTTCCACCACAGTATTATACAGATAAATAATACTTTTACAATCTCAGTTAGTTGTACAAGTGTTACTTACATATTCAGTGCAATGAAGGATCACACAATGATTTATGAGTATTGTCTGTACTAGTGCAGCTCTGTCTTCTCTTTATATTGTGTTCATTCTTCTCTTACCTGTGCTGTACTATCAGACATGCAGTCTGTAGGGTATTTTGAATCATTGTCCTTAAACTGTATGACAAAATGACAGTGAAATACAGTTTTTATTAAAGGAAGTTGAGTTTGGCTATTAGTGCACAGAAAGTGAGAAATGTGTACTATTCACCTCATTTTCAAAGCTTGCTACAATTACGTCTACACTTTGCAAGTCTATCCTGACTGACATACCCACTGCACATAGGGAGTCTAAATTGTTATTGTGTTAGTCAGGATATTCCTTTTGATTTATCTGCACAAAAAGCTTCTAATGTTGTTAAGATATACTTGTATTTTTCATGTACATGCTTGATTTGTTAACATGTTACAAAAAACATATATATATATATATATATATATATATATATATATATATATATATATATATATGGGTCTACTTCATAATGTCGATCGTTCAGATTGCCGACTTTCATATGGGTGACACCATATGATAAACATTCCGAAATACCTATAATCTGAAATAGCATCATTTACCTACCTGTAAAAACAGTAAAACTGTGTTATGCAGGGGGGCAAGCACTCCTGCACCCCCCGCAGCCTCGCTACTTAAATATATTCTCACTCTGAGACCACACTACAGTGCAGGAAAGGGGAATCTCTCAGTCTCACTCTGTAGCAGGATCACCACTATCATTTGTCGGCATTTCAAACGTTTGCTCATATGGTGTATGATATGGTGAATATGAGTTTCGAACATTTGAAAGTTTGAACATACGAAGGGTATATATATATATATATATATATATATATATATATATATATATATATATATATATATATATATATATATGGGTCTACATTTCTTGATCGAAATATCATTATTTCAGGCAAGACAAGTATGACTTTACTTTCACGAAAGTGCACTTTAGTGAAAGTGCACTTTTGCAAATTCCAGTTCAACGAACCGGAAATAAAAATAAAAATTAACATTTTAAAGTACATTTTGCAGGGGGGCAAGCCATATGGGGGGCTGCACCCTCTACACCCCGCTACATTATATATACTAACTCTGAGATCGCACTACAGTGGGAAAACAGGTATATTCCTTTATCCCCACTTAGTGCTCTGTTTTATTTTTACTGCCAGTTTGCTGAACCGGAATTCGCGAAAGTGCACGTTTGTTGAAGTGCACATTCACGAAAGTAAGGTTGTAGTTTTCTTGTTCAAAATAATGATATTTCGATCAAAAACATAGACCCATATATATATATATATATATATATATATATATATATATATATATATATATATAGAGAGAGAGAGAGAGAGAGAGAGAGAGAGATTAAACTGTATGGTTTACTCTTGGCATAGACATTTTTGGCATGCCTTGACTTTCACAGCTAGACAGCCTTATTAACTGTCATTATTACATTCCTCTATCTTATTCCATGGAAATGTAAAGTACTATATTATCAATGACACTGGGGTGTTATACTTCTTTGATGGCCCATAGATACCTTCAGGGGAGTGCTGGGCACAGTGAGAGGTGATTAGCAATCATATACAGTTGACTTTTGTGTTGAAAATGTGTACACATTTTGTAAGAATTGTGTGGAAAACATTTATAACACGTGCATTATGTGTTATTCCTTGGATTGTAAGAACTGTCATTTTCCTGTTATGGGGGAGGGGGGGGATCCAAGTATTATTTCTGTGCTGTCACAGCAAAAGTTGGGTTTTCAAGAGTTTTTCCTCTTGCAACTGTGTAGCTCTCCTGTTATTTCCATGGTAAACAATACAGTACTCCACTGGTATTCCTTATTTTGGACTAAACATTTGTTTGTGTGTGTGATAAGTTATAAAAATAACAGCCTTATATCCCACAGCTTATACTTAGTTGCATTTGTAGATAACAGTATGAAAGGATCTGCCATTCATTTGTGTTTTAGACATTTATTGTCATATTCCATGTTCATCACTTACCTTGATAGTCCAGCAGTTACAAGTGCTTTACTTAGGGGCTAAGTCTGTGCGATGTTAGCAGTACACAGCCATTACATGGGTAATTAACAGTTGTGAGTGTTGCCTAGCATCAATGTTACTATATGTATGTGCATAGGATGCAGGTTTTATCCCTTTAGGTGGTGAGTATGTGTGCTATCCATCGCTTCTTGGCCAGGGCGAAGGCATATCATGCACACCTATGTCTACCTGCACCCATAGCGGCTGCTGGATCCCCCTCTGACTGCTCACCTGCATGTGACTGTGATGACCTTGCCATTGGTGGTGGGATGTGTGCCCCTTCTCCTTGGTGTTCCTGTTGCAGCTTTTATCTCAGAATAATTTTGTGAAGGATAGCACATACAATGAAAATTTCAGCACGAATGCGGGGATTGTACTGCAGGGCACCCCCTGATTTACATAGGCACTGAAACTATGACTTTAACAGCTAAATCCCATAATCTAGAATATTTCCTGTTTGAACATGTGCCTCATTATAGCGTTATGCAGTGGATGTGTGTGCATTTCTAATGGGCGTCATCAGCCACTGTTCCAGGGCATACTCTGCATCTCTCCAGCAAATGACCCTGTGGGATATCACCCCAGAAAACCAGTGATAGAGTTGGGAGTTGTGCCAGATATCTGAGTCATGGTGACTTCCAGGGATGCCAGCACACACATTCAGGATGATTTCCTTAACATTACATATGACCTGGAAGTTAATGGAGTAGAAGCCCTTTCTTTTTATGTATACCCTTCCCTGTTCCTGGGTGGTGCTTTGATCCTAATGGGGGCGCAGTCTATGGCACACAGGACTTCAGTGAAGTATGCTACATGGTAGAAATCTTGCATCACCCCCACTCTGTCCTTGAGTATATGGGGAAACTGTATATAATCACTGGCATGGTGTAGCATAGCATTCAGGATCTGATGTAGGATTCTGGATGCTGATGACTGCGACACTCCCAGCACATTCCTTGTTGGCCTCTGAAAGGTTCCTGCAGCTATTATTATTCTAAGTGCTATACATACCTTAGTCTCTACAGGTATTAGTTCCCCGTGGTTTTCCATTGCTGTCAGCTGTGGATGACAGAGGTTGCAGAGTTCCTGTAGTGTGTTTCTATACACCCTGTAGCACTCTACAGTTTCCACATCATTCAGACCATGGAAAGTTAAATGTGGTCTAAGCACTCTTCTCCTTCTTGGACGAGGTCTATTAGCAGCAGCAGCAGGAGCAGCAGCATAGACTTGGGCATGTTGCACATGCACATATATAGGAGCAACTGCAGCCCCTAACATTGTTTTTGTGTACAGAAGTTTCCATGGCTGTATTCCAATAGGTTTTGGAATCCACAGGGAAAACCTACACTGAGTGTACATGATTGCTTTATAGCTTGTTGAATAACTCCTCAGTCTTGGATTGGTTCCTTAACACACAATTCAGCTCATTATGCTGTCAATAGCACAATCTTTACCATGTTTGTGTGGCTCTACATGGTGTGTATAGTCACTTACTGAATACTAAACAGTGTGATATTGTGTCTTAATGGACCGTGTAGGCTTTATTTGAATCTGCACCATTGTTTATTGTACCAAACAACACAACACATATCCTAGCACTGCAAGTACAGATATCTGAATTCCCAGACGAACACTGGATTGATATGAGCATTACCTTGATTGACCAGTATGTAAAAGAGATACTTATTAGTTGTCATTAGACAACGGGCAAACTGTACATCAACACCTGATTGGAGAACGAGCGTTCTCCAACAGGGTGTTAATGTACAAGTAATGCGCATTGAAAAACGAGTCCCCCACTTCACGGCATCTTATCAAGCCACCATGGAGCTCGGACTGAAGAAACGGAACAGTCGCCATTATTTTACACTTGCTAAGCAGCGGTTTTGCTGTTTAGCGAGTGTAAAACATTAAAAAAAAAAAAAGTAAGTGTGTGTGTGTGTGTGTGTGTGTGTGTGTGTGTGTGTGTGTGTGTGTGTGTGTGTGTGTGAGTGTATACGTGCATGTCAATGAGAGTGAGTCATTATTTTACACTCGCTAAGCAGCACTTTTGCAGTTTAGCGAGTATAAAATAAAAAGAAAATACAGCGTGTCTGAGAGTGTATGCGTGTATGTGAGTAAAAGAAAGAGAGCGATCGAGTTTGTGTGTGATTTTCTGTCTGCAAATGTGTGAATGGGTGCATGAAAGCAGAGAGACTGTGTGCATGTGTGTCTACCTGTGAGAGACAGAAAGAGAGAGAGATGGATGTAGACTGTAAGAGAGAAAGCGAGAGTGATGTGTGAGTGAATGCATGTATGTAAGCAGAGGGGACTGTCTCTATATGTTATGTGTGTATAAGGAGAAGAGACTGTGCATGTGTGTATGGGAGAGAGAATGGGCTGTATGTTGTGTTTCACTTGCTTATTTTTTTTAAAACTATATTATTTGTTTTATATATAGATTTAATGTAAAATGCTTCCTCCGTCACCACTGACATATACTACAGCAAGTTTGAAACAGTAGGCGGAGGAACTATTTTACATTAAAAATATATATAAAAAATAATATAGTCCGTAAAAAAAATAAACAAGTAAAACACAACAATTTTACAGTGAGCCCATTGTCTAAGCACAATAATGCCCTCCAGGGTGTGTGTTAATGTGTAATTAATGCCCTTTCAGGGGTGCAGAGGCCCCCTGCCGCACACAGCACCCCTGGGCGGGCATTAATTACGCATTAATGCACACCATGTCATGCATTATTGCTTACTTAATGACTCCTTCAGATTCCTAGAAAAAAAATGTGGTGTTTTCTACATCATTGCATGCAATAGCACTGGTGCATGAAAAGATACTTGCAACTTCTGGAATACTGAATGACAGTAATGCTTTACAATGGTCCACATTTTTAAAACCATCACATAGTAGTTTAATGGTGAGATCTCTGCCTTGCAATTCCAGTTTCTGGAGTTTAGTCCTAATCTTAACTCTGAAGTTTTACATGTTCTCCCCTCATGCCTGCATTTATTTTCTTCAGGTAATTTGGTTTTCTCCTGCTTCCCCCAAAATGCTGATTCAATGCCTACAGTAAATTGCCCACTTAACAGTTGTATTTACTGTTGTTTGTGGTTGAAGAGTAAAGGAAAGATCAGTTCTCTTTCTTGATTAAGAACTTAAACTTTAAAAATGGCATTAAATTACCCTGGAAATGTGAGATTTATTAATTTTACATTTGTTGACTGGGTCAGTCTGACTGGGTTGAGATGACTTTGTCCACAGGCTACTGGCCCAATGAGATGTGTTATGAAGAACATTAGTAATTAAGCTATTCAGTTCATTCATTCATTCATTCATTCATTCATTCATTCATTCATTATGATTGTGACTGGGTTGGTCAAACTAACCAGAGTCCATTTTAGCTGGGATGTTGTGATAAAAGCTCCCAGAATGAATCAGCACATACCTAGCAATAAGTGGTATGAGAAGTGCTGGATTATATAAATATAGAAGGTGTTATAAGAACAAAACAGGAAATTTTGCATACAAAACAAGCATATGGCATGTCTGGATACAAAGATACGAACTAAGGGTCTGTACAAAAAGTTATTATATTACATGATAACATAGCAGCAATGGCTCCCAAAATAGGGTGGAGGTAAATTAAAAAGGGAAATCTTTTTGATGTGATTGCGTCTCTGGTGATCTAAAGTATTTTCAGCACTCTCCATTTGATGGACACAGAGGATGTCACAACACTGGCTGCTCAAAGGTTGAGCAGGGACTGGGTCACTAAAACCAAGTATAAGTAGCAAGTATACCCTATGCCTAGGCCAGTCACATGCCTGATGGGACATACTGAATTTCTGAGAGTCTAAGAAACAGGCAGGGAGTGTCCCCATGCAGTTCTGGACATCAGCACAGACTATAGGAACACTCCTGTGGTACTTTGAGCCATAGCTCACGACCGCATAGTATAGTCCCTGCTGTATAAAGTGTCATGCTGAGTACTAACCTTGTTGCTCTGGTATCTATGGTAATTATATTTCATCTGTAGGGATCTACCCTTTTTCACGTATCCTCAGCCCTGCCTAAGTACAACAAAACTCACATATCACTGTTACTGTGTACAAACCAGTGTGTACAATATGTTGCAGCTGTTGCATATCATGTACTCATTTCATCATGTTTACCCTTGAAGGAGGACAACTGTGGTGAGTACACACTAAGAATGCAATGGCATGTATGGTACAAAGCTAGCTGTCAGTTTTTGTGCACTTTGGACTGACGGTGTTGGCTGCAGCTATATACCTGCTGGCCATCCACCAGGAATCCTTAAAAAGGACATCTTGAGTAATTAAACCAGACAAGCTCACAAACACATAACTTGAAATATCCTCCTTACAAGGAAGGTATCGACATGTATTAATAGTTATGAAAAGTTTACTTACCTCTGTTGTAGGAATAAAAAATATCTAAAACTAATAGGTTGCAGTGGATTCACTGGCATTTCAGGGTTTAGAAACATTAGTTGAGATTTGATTTCTAAAATTGTTGCCCATCTGTTAATAATATAAGGATATGTGGTCTATATCACGTTGTCGAACTCTTAAACGTTCGAACGTCATATGGTCGACACCATATGATCAAACTTTTAAAAGTTTGAACGTTTCAATGGAGATTTCCATACAGTGCGGAATGGGAAGATTTCCCTTTTCTGCATTGTAGTGCAATCTCAGAGTTGGTTTATTTAAAGAGCGGGGGGTGTTCAGGGGGTGCAGGTGAGCTTGCCCCCCTGCTTAAACCCTTCAGGTAGTTTTTTTCTTTGGTTTACTTTTTTATTACATTTTCAAACTTCTAAAAGTTTGATTATATGGTGTCGACCATATGACGTTCAAACTTTTAAAAGTTCGATTATGTAATATAGATGCTATCCATGTGTTCTGGTTTTACTCATAAGAGTAATGGAGGATGTGCACATTGGTGTCAAGGCATGTTGTGACCTTTACAAACTTTAGTCTATTGTGATGTCGGGAAAACTACTTTGAACTAATTAGGAATCACCTGGCAGTGATTTAAATTATTCATGAGGATTAGGTTTATATATACAGCAAGAGGTTCTCCAGTTTGATTTTCTGCTGATGTGCCTTCTGTTACTCTCACATACCAAAGATATGCAGTAGGTGGAGTGGACACTCTAAATTGGCCATAGGTGTGAGTGTGCATACAAATGTGTGGTATGGATGAACTACAGTGGCAGGGCTAGACACTCAGTGGTGCAAACCTTAGCTCTAGACAATTGTCACTGTTGAAGTGACACCCTGACCTCTTGTGCAAAAATGGGGAAAAGTGGTTGTGGACGGCTGGATGGATTAGGCTTATGTAATATAGCAGGCAGTATTCTCAAGATGGCCATCACCTACTGATGACAACAACAGGAGAAATGAGTAAGCTGGCTCCATGACAGAAATGCAACTTGTATCTGCTTTTCTCCACCCATGAAATAAGTGCAGCATCTTGGCTTTTGACTTGTGTTTATTGTGCAGGACATTCCTTTACCCATATCAAATAGCATTACTCTTTTATTATTGCATCATATATACTGCTGTTTGCAATGTTTGAATGAAGTAATATCAATAATCCCAGAGGAATGACTGAATTATTTATTCACATTTTGTTGCTGGGTTAATCCTACTAGGTAAAGTCAATTTCCAGAGTGGGCCTAGAAAAAGAAACAACAGTCTTGATGGGCATAGCAAACAACAAACTTAAAAGACTCATGATGAAAATGTACAATGTTTATCATCTATATTTTTGTAGAGCACGATAACTTTTCAGTTTCTTTGTATTTCACTCAGTCACATAATGCTGAGCAAGTCATGTCACATGCAATGTATGTAGAATTGTTCACATTATTTTAAAATGTTATGTTGACTTAATTGTTGTCCTCACATATTTAATGCTGCTGGAGTCCCTAGCATACCTTGGGAGCTGACTTCTGGATTTATCCAATAGCTTTTGTCTGGTTCCTATTAATTACATGTTTGGGAGCCTCCTGTCCAATCTTCCCAATCAATCATCAAGGAAGTGCCCTCTGTTGAAGGTCCCCTGGCCTTGGAAAGGATTCTCCTTTCAAATCCACCTTCATGGTCTGGCACTTCTTGCATATCCCATAAGTAAAAAAAGAAACTAACATGTTCAGTGAGCAGAGATCAGGACTGAACCTCTAACATCAGAGGTATGAAACAGAAAACCCATTAGTATGCTACAGAGCCAATCTATATCGATCAATTCTCCACTTTTTACTTGCTTTTTATCTGCTAAAATGCCTTAATGTGCAGGGGCTGTCCTACAACTCATGGTTGCTCCTACTCCTTGAAGTTGCTAGCCATGTCTGGTTCCTCCTTGTATTCAACATCTCATTTACCTATAGCCATTGCACTTACAGGACAATGCAAGGATAACAGAAAGAAGACATACTTGTTTAACAGCTAACAATATTTTTTGTTGTTATATTTGTTATACTAATTTTTATTTTTGTCTGTTTCAGTCCTTGCATGCAGCCCATGACATTACCCTGAAACTGTTAAATACAGCCTGCTATTTATACAGTCTGTACACTTTTTTATGATATTGGTACTATTTTTGTATTACTTACTTATTTACATATTTATTTATTTTTCATGTTCACCAATACTGATTTTCTGCAAGCACCAATATATTTCATCTAAGCTGCGGTGGTGGTGCTGCGGTAGCGTTGTCGCCTCACAGTAAGACGTTGCCCTGTTCGATTCTCAGCTAAAGTGTCTTCTGTGTGGAGACATGCGTGAATGGGCGTACCTTCGTTGAAGGTTGTGCATCAGGTCTGGCAAGTCAGTATGTAAAAATCTACTGCCAATCATTAGTGGACCGGAGTTCCGCTGTGGCAACCCCAAACGGGGAAAAGCCGAAAGATACAACAACAACAACCAATATATTTCATCTAGTTTACTTTTATAGTCCACGACTCTTTGCCAGAGATGGCCTGCCCCTGTCGCCCTTAGGATTCCGGATACTGGGTAAGGCTCTTGCCACCCCTATAGTGCCTTTTTTAGGCAAGGTTCAAATGACAAATTCACTACTGTAACAGGTACAAGCAAACAAAATCTGAGGGTAATGCTACTCAATACTAGAAGTCTAAACCTCAAAATGCACTCACTCGAGGCACTCCTTAAAATGGAGAACACTGACATCTGTGCAGTGACAGAGACCTGTTACAAAGCTCCAGAGAGCACCCCTGCATTACCAGGCTTCAATTCATACCACACCTTTCGGCCACCTAACCCAGAAAGAAGCACTAAAGGCGGAGGCTTGTCCATATTCATTAAGGATATCCACACCTCCAGGCTAGTTGTACAGCATAATGCATCCGAGACTATCCAAGTGCAACTAACTCTGGGCAAGACCGCAATCCAAATTGTAGCTTGCTACAGACCCCCCCCACCATGCCCCAGGATTCACACTCCTCATTTCTTGATACACTGGAAAGTATTAGGGTACAACCCAACACCCTAATAATGGGCGATTTCAACTACCCCACCATTAACTGGAAAAACTACTCATGTACCAACTCTTTTGCTCAACGTTTTCTAGAATTCATAAATTCCAACACCTTGGATCAACTTATTCACACCCCCACCAGGGGCAGCAATATCCTAGACCTGGTCATTACCAACATGGGAAACCGGTGTTCCACACCAGAGGTCAATTCCTTGTTGGTCAGATCCGACCACAAGCTAATCAGCCTAGACATCCACATCCCACCCCCAGCCCCAGTTAGGGAAACCATCGTAAAAACTTCTCCAAAGCCAACTTCACACTTAAGACAGAAGTGGGAAACTTCATGACACCCATGCAGACGGACAATAGAGGTATGACTGCCAAATCCTACACAAATGCACTTTATAAGCACTTACACGAGTGCATGGATCATGCTATCCCTAATAGAACCAAGATGTTATCCTCCAAAAAAAGGAAGCCAATCTGGTGGTCCTCTGCCATAAACAAACTCTACAACAGAAGAAAGAAACTGTTGCAAAAAAAGAGAAAAATACCATGACTGGAGGAACTCCCTGGTCAACCTCAGTAAGAAGCTGAGATCCCTCATAAAATCCTCCAAAGCTAGTTACGAAAACAAAATTGCCACTGACTCTAAAGACAACCACAAAGCATTCTATAGCTATGTCAAGAATCTAAATGGGAACACTCAGATCTGCTCTGAGTTACAGCACGATGGCACTAAATATACAGAACCAACTGATATTGCCAACATCCTAGCAGATAGGTTCAGTTCTAACTCCCCCCCCCTCTCACCCCCTAGAGGGCCCATCTCTATACCGGAAGAATGCAAAGTTCCTATAATCACGGCTGCACAGGTAAAAAATACACTCTCCAAAGCCAAGAACACAGCATCCATGGGACCTGACAATATCCCAGGCTGCGTTCTACATGAACTACAGAATGAACTGGCACCCTACCTAAGTACCATGTTCAATCATTGCCTCACCTCAGGCTTTGTACCCACTGAACGGCACACCATGACGGTTATCCCACTCCACAAAGGGGGAGCCACGACAGACCCCAGGAACTACCGCCCCATTAGCCTGACGAGCCTGGTCTGGAAGGCCATGGAACGTATCATCGTGGAACTCATAAACAAAGACATTGGTAATCTCCAAACTCTGGACCCTACCCAGTTTGGATTTGTAAAAGGCAGATCATATCTCCTAAACCTGATTGACTTCTTTGAAGCAGTCACCAAAGCCATAGATGAGGGTAAAATGGTTCACACAGCTTATCTAGATCTCGCCAAGGCTTTCAACACCATCCCCCACTCTGGAATTATAGATAAGCTCACTAAACTTGGTATAAATCCCTATGTCACAAGATGGGTTGCCAACTGGCTCATGGACAGAACCCACACTGTGAAAGTAGCGGATTCCAAATCCGACATCAGACCAGTGACAAGTGGAGTACCACAGGGTTCAGTCCTGGGTCCTCTCCTGTTTGGTATCTACTTCTCTGAAGTGCAGGCCAACACAGAAGGTCTTTGGCTAACAAAGTTTGCAGATGACTGCAAACTAGGAGCCATAACAGAAACTCCTAACGATGTGGAAAAACTACAAAAGGGCCTCACTGAGGCAGATACCTGGTGTCAAAGCCATGGCTTGAGGCTCAATGCCAAAAAGTGTATTGTCATTCCCCTTTGGTAAAAACTCTGTACCCATGAACTACCACATAGCTGGTAGTCTACTTAATGCCGAAAATGTGATAAGAGACCTTGGGACACAGGTGGACAGTAGTCTCTCCTTTGATAATCACATTGCCACAGTGGTCAGGAAATCCTTCTACGTGGCCCATCTCATCACAAAAGGATTCTCATCCAGAAAAAAATAGGTCATTGTTCCCCTCTACTCATCACTCATTAGACCCATTATAGAGTACAACGCCCCTTATGGTATGTACCTCACAAGACATCTACAACAACTGGAAAGACCACAGAAATACCTCACAAAGAGGATTACTGGCCTCAAACAGATGCCCTATGCAGACCGTCTCAAAAAACTACAGCTTTACTCCATCGCATATCACCTACTCAGGGGCGATCTCTGCCTAACATACAAAGCTATGTCAAACCCAGAGCTGTTGGACATGCTCCACTTAAAGAAATCCCAATCCCTCTGAGCTGCACGCTCTAGGGACCTAAACCTTGTCACCACAATAAATAGAACATGCTGGAGGGATAGATTCCTGTCCCAGAGACTTCCCATACACTGGAACAGACTACCTATCCATGTCAAACAGAGCTCCTCATTAGCACTCTTCAAGAAAAATCATGATGATTGGATGGGAAATTCACGCCGGGGATCACTTCTGTGGCTCTGCTCAACAGGGGCACAGGAAAATAAATTTCTTGGGTGGCGAAAGCCAGGGTACATTTTTTGGCTAGGCTTGTATGGGCCCTAGGGCCGATAGCGTAGTACCTACCTATGAACCTATGAATCTGTATATTTGCTAGATGCTAACAGCACACGTTGCATCTACATTGTGTTATACTGACAAATGATTGTGTGGTTCTGCTCTTGTACTTACCTGCTCCTACAACAGCTTACCTACTGCTCATTTCTTCAGTTTTCCTCTTTTTTGTCACAATATTAATTTATCATTTGTGTGCTTCTGTGCCTCTGTGTGTGTGTGTGTGTGTGTGTGTGTGTGTGTGTGTGTGTGTGTGTGTGTGTGTGTGTGTGTGTGTATGTGTGAATTAAAAAAATGCTTTTTTAGTGTATTTATTACTTTGTTATATATGGAACCTTATACTTCTTAATTTTGCTAAAGAATTCCTATTCCCAAAATCTTTCAATTTTTCACTAGTAAATGCTTGTAGAGCTGAGCCCATGTGTACATCTGTAAATATATCTTCCTGTCTGCTTGCTTGTTCCTTGTAAGTTGCCTGATTTCTGTCTTATATAGTTTATATATGCATATATGTGGCTGTTTTATATACACATATGTATATAAAATACATTTTTTATTAATGAACTAATTCATCCAAACCCTGGCCCCTGCATCAGCACAGACTACTCCATCCCTCCACCCTCTTCTTCTCCCACTATAAATAAGACTTCCTCCCCTTTCCCTTCTCTACTCACTACCCCTCTTAGCACTCTTAAGGTCTTCACTATCAATGCCCAAAGCCTTAACAACAAATTTCACCAGGTCCAAGCTTGGATTAATCACAACCAACCTGACATCTTAGCCATATCTGAAACCTGGCTAAAACCCCATATTTCTGACTCAGAAATCTTACCTCCTGGTTACCACATCCTCAGAAGTGACCGCATAAATAAAAAAGGTGGAGGATCTGCTCTAATCTACTCCAATCCTCTCTCCTTAATTCCTCTTCAAATCCATACCCCACAATTCAAAAATTCTGAAATCACAACAGGCCTTCTCAGGTTGAATAAACATAAAAACATCTGCATAATTTCCATATACATCTCCCCTGGCAACAATATCTCCACCCTTGAAGATATTCTTCACTGGGCCTCAACTGAAATAAAATATGAAACCTTTATTCTAGGCGATGTCAATATTGACTGGAATAAAATCAACACACCATCTCCTTCACTATCCATTAACCTTTATAACTTCACCCAAGTAATCCATTCAACAACTCACCCTAATAAAAAACATCCTCCAGGTTCCATCATAGATTGGATACTAGTCTCCCATCCAAACAAAATCATTCTCTCTGGCACCATCCCTGACACCTTCAGTGAGCATTTCCCTGCCTTCATCCATCGATCAACAAGCTCCATTCAACACCAACATGTCTATATTCAAACTCGTAACCTTAGCAACTTCAACCCTTTAATTTTTTCTAACATCTTTAAACAAATTAACTGGCAAATCTTAAATACTCTCCCTCTCGACAATGCTGTAGAACATTTTAACTCTATCTTCTTAAATACTCTTAACTCCCTAGCCCCTCTAAGAAACAAACAAATCAAAGCCAATTCTGGTCCCTGGCACCCCAAAGAAACTAAACAAATTATGCATCTCAGAGACAATTACTGGAAGCTTTACCAGAAAAGTAAACTGTCCTCTGCCTTGCTCCAATACACACAACTCCGCAACCAAGTAAAAAAACTTATTACCAAGGACAAAAAAAACTACTATAATAAACTTCAGTCCAACAACAACAAGAACCCTAAACTATTCTGGAAATCAGTCAACTCCCTTCTCCATCCTGGATCTAGGAATAACCCCTGCCCTGATCCTAGTTTAACTGATAGTGAACTGTGCTCCCATTTCAACACCTTCTTTACCGAATCCATAGCTAAGCTAACCAAAACATTCCCAAATAAGAATCCACCTAACTCCAACCACACAACACCCAACAACCCTAATAACAATCCCCTAAATTTCCATCTCAAACCTGTATCCACCATTTTTATAAAAAAGCTTTTATCCAAATTAAAGCCTTGCTCAAATGCTCCAGACAACATACCCTCCTCCTTCCTCAAATGTGCAGCTGAAGGTATTGCTCTCCCAATCAGTATCTTGATTAATAGATCCTTAAATGAATCATATGTGCCCAAACTCTGGCGTTCAGCCTACATTCTTCCTCTACACAAAGGAGGCAAAAACACCTCTATTTCTAACTTTCGCCCCATTGCCCTCCTCTCACCAATATCTAAAATCCTAGAAAAATGTGTCCACCACCAACTTATGCCTTACCTAATTCAGAATCACCTTCTAACTCCCACCCAGCACGGCTTCCGTCCTGGCCACAGTACCATAACTGCCCTACTATCCTTCCTAGAAACTGTCAATCTAGCTCGAGACTCTGGACTCTTTGTATCCACAGTACTGCTAGATCTTTCTAAAGCCTTCGACACCATCTCCCATACACACCTTCTCCTTCATCTTGCCAACTTTAATCTCTCCCCTAATACTCTATCCTGGTTCTCCAGCTACCTATCTGACAGATCTCAAGCTGTCAAATGGAAGAACTCCTCCTCTTCCTTCTTGCCTACACCCACTGGCGTTCCTCAAGGATCCATCCTCGGACCCATGCTTTTCAACATCTTTATAAATAACCTTCACACCACCATCCCTGACACTTCAGTCATCCAATACGCTGATGACTCTACCTTGGTCTGTGCCGCCCCCAACATTCCTGAACTGCTGACTAAAACTCAAATAGCATTTTCCACTACAGAGAACTGGATGCACCAAAACCACCTTTCCCTCAACTCCAGTAAATCTAAAATAATAATTTTCCTCCCCTCCAAGGCTTCCTCCTTTGACAAAAACACTTTCAATGTCCTAAGCCAATCAAACACTGCTATAGAAGTAGTCCCCTCTGCAAAACTCCTTGGCATTACCTTAGACGAACACCTCAAATTCGATCTTCACATTCAACATAACATAAAGAAAACCCACCAAAAGCTAGGTATGCTATATAGGAACAATCAATTTCTTTCCAACTCCTCTAGGCACACCCTGGCAATCACCTACCTCCTACCTTCTCTTCTATATGGAGCCCCTCTACTAACCAATCTGTCCACTTCCAACACCTCTAAACTTGAAGCTTGCTATAATAAGATCTCCAAATTTGCCACTAAATCCAAAACATCAACTCACCACTGCCTCTGCCTTCAATCTCTGAATTGGTTAGAACTCCCTAACCACCTAGACTATCTCCAACTAACCTGCGCTCACAAATTAATATTGTCCCCTGATAAATGCCCAGCCTTAAAGAACATTCTTCCCCCTTACATCCCAAACAGATCTCTGAGATCTGAACACCAAAACCTAATCTCCGTTCACAAACCCAAACGTCCCGCCAGCCAGCTTCTACTCTCCTTCTCTCTAGGTGGTAAATGGAACTCTCTCCCTCCTTCTCTTAGGACTATACCTAACATTGAATCCTTCAAAAACCAACTCTTCCTACACCTATCTTCCAAATGGAAATGCTCCTGCTTTCACCCTACATAACTCTTCGCACTAAGCTCTCCATCCTCCTGCTCTACTTTACTCTTAACCTTATTCTAATTTCTCTAAAGAACCTGAACTAGCTGACATTAAATAAACTCCAAGCTTGTAAATATTGTGAATTTCCTAAGAGTAACAAAAAAAAAAAAAAAAAATTGTGTTTTGCTTTTTTAAATTGTCTCATGATGTATATTACGCTTGCTATTTTTTTTTGAATGTATGAATCTTACTCTTGTATTTCATCTCATTCATTATGTAACCTTCTTTGTATTTTGTAACCTTTATTGTACTGTATTGCACATGGAGCTTTTCTCCTCGGACCTCCACTGAAAATGGGCACTTCTTGGTCCAGTGGACTTCCCCGGTAATCAAACTGAAAATAAATAAATAAATAAATAATTCATCAACATAAAGCAGTCATCTGTCTTTACAAAACCTACATTCACCCACAAATAACTGTTAAAATTGAGAATTGCTTCTAGATTTTTCTGTAGATTAAAATTCACTCAAGCCACAGTACTACAAGTTTTCCAATATGGCCACTATTCTGTTTGACTCAGAAGACACTAATTGAAAGAACTGTTACCACTCACTAGTGAAAGACCTGCTCAAGGAGACTTTTGTTGTTTGTTTTACCGTGACTTCATAACTTTTACTGCTTAACAGTGAGAGATCTGGAAGGAGAACGTCAGTGACGTTTTAGTTAACGACTGTGTTTTGGCTTTATAAAAGACTGTAATCTGAGGGCTGATTCAAAGGAGCTATCATGTGTGCCAGTTTCTTTCCAGTTCATACCTTTCTAACATAATGCCACAGTAGTAGCTCTTAAAACTAAAATTATTGCTGCATAACACAAGTTGTTTCATGTGGGAAAGCATTATTGTTTTCTTCCATTCTCTGTATTTTCAGTTCCAGTTTTACCAAAGTCTGCCTGTCTTCAAAATTTTTTAAGTAAAGTCTCATTTTTATTTTTTGAAGAAAACTGTCATGTTTGCTTTCTCTACATACAAAAATGAATATGTATAGTTTATGCAAGGGTAGTTTGTCTCCTAGAAAAATTATGTTTGGCTTAATATAAAGGGACTCCATACTAACTGGCAGGAGGTAAGGGCTGATGGGGATATAGAGATGTCCTATATTAGATATGATATGATAAAGACGTTTCGTCAGTGCTAAGATGAGTCTGGAGAGGAAGTGTTGTGCATGACTCTGTCACCTTTTCTCTATCTTCTTCCCATAGTATCCTTTCCTGCAACTATTCTCACTTTCCTCTTCCAATGTCTTTGTACCACGTTTTATAATGATATGCTGCTATTCCTGTATCATAAGCCATTTTGGTCATTATGGCTACATTTTATCCATAAAGCTCTGCTAAATATAATTCCTTTTTTCCATCAACATTTTGACATTGTAAATTGCCTCTTGAACGACCAAAAGAGCAAAGTTTCAAATAACTGAAACTTCACTATGCCAACGTTCAGATGACTGAACGATTGAAATGCTGACTCCAAGCTGAGCGGAAGAGGAAATCTGCTCATTTTCACACTGTAGTGCGATCTCGGAGATGGTATATTTAATTTGCAGGGGTTTGGGGGCTCAGCCCCCCATGAGGAGGTGCAGGGGACATAGCCCCCCTGCAAAAACATAACATTTTAAATTAAGGTGTTTGTGATTTTTGATTTAACAAATCTCCACTGAATATTTTTACTGGGCACTGGCATGACTATTCAGTGGGATTTGTTATTTTCAAGAAGCTATTGGTTTGTGGCCGGGGTTTGGAGGAGAGTTTGGTAGTTGTTTAGTACATTTTATTTAGTAGGGCAGTGCTTACATGGGATGAGTTTCTGGTTTTGTTGGTGGGTTATGTGAGAGGTATGCTGAAGGTTATTGGGTCATGTTTTGATAGTCAGTTATTTGTGGTTTCAGCGTTTTGGATTTTCAGCGTTGTCATCATGGTGATATGGAAGTCAGTCTACCGACATTTTGGTAATATCAAATAAACCGATATATATATATATATATATATATATATATATATATATATATATATATATATATACATACACCTAAAATCCTACATCTAACCCTACATGAAACTGTACACACACCACTAGCTATCCACTTACCTTAACCCAAACCATAACCCTAAGATCCGTCACTATTGCACACTCACCTCACCCTCGCCCTAACCCTAACTCACCTACCCCACCCTAACCCTCATGTCCACACAATTGCACACTTACCACAGGTATATACATATATATGGGTATATACATATATATGGGTCTATATTAGAACATCGAAGTTTCACAACTTCGAATGTTTTAATATCAACCCCTATTCAGCGAACGCTGAAAATAGCAAAGCTGCGGAACACCGAATTTGTTCCTAGGGAAGGAATTTGGTTGGCCGTTCCTGTGGCTTCGCTATGTTCAGCACTGTGGTGGAAAGTTACGGGTTGGGATCAGTTAAGTGTGCGATTTTGTGGACGTAAGGGTTAGGACACAGGGTAGGTGAGTTAGGGTTAGGGTGCGGGTCAGGTAAGTGTGCAATTGTGTGGACATGAGGGTTAGGGTGGGGTAGGTGAGTTAGGGTTAGGGTGAGGATGAGGTGAGTGTGCGATAGTGACGGACCTTAGAGTTATGGTTTGGGTTAAGGTAAGTGGATAGCTAGTGGTGTGTGTACAGTTTCATGTAGGGTTAGATGTAGGATTTTAGGTGTATGTATGTGGAATGCTGTTTGTTTGGTGTGTTTGTGTTGTGTGTATGTGGGTCAGAACAGGGAAAAAATTCGCTGCTTTGCATGTTCGATATTGTGAGCATTCGCTGAATAAGGGTCAATATTAGAACATTCGATGTTTTAAAAAATCGATGCTTTAATATACATACATATATATATATATATATATATATATATATATATATATATATATATATATATATATATATATATATTCATTTTTCAGCATGTCCTTATACTTATAACTATGTCTTGTTCATTTCTTTTGTGATCCTATTCACCTGGGCTGTGCCTGCAAATGATCCACTGAGATCAGTGCACTACTCCATTGAACAAATGAAAGAAAGAAAGAAAGAAAGAAAGAAAGAAAGAAAGAAAGAAAGAAAGAAAGAAAGAAGACTATGGAGACACCATTGGCTTTAGTGCTTTTATCTAATGTGGAGGGCATGAACATGTGATCAGCAATGAATCCCTGCACTGGTTCAATGCTTTCAATGGTCTTGACCCAGTCTCTGCAATTATACATTTATTAATGTTTTCCTGAGTAAGGAGTGCTTGTAGGGAGTGAAGTTTTTGTTAAGGCTCCTAGCATTGAGCAGTGCTACCTTAACATAGTTCAGATTCTGTTTAGTTAGGATGAAATCTTCAGAACACTGACATTGCCTAAAAAATACATTATGGTGGACAAGGATTTAGCCAATATACAAAAGCTTTGTAAGGAAAAGTGCAGGCCACCCATGGCAAAGTAGTTGGGTGTGTCTAGAATCTCTCTTCTCAGGCTTATGCATATTGCATCCCCTTTGAATGACACCAGAAGCTAAGCCAGTTTATGAAATCAATCAATTTTTCCTAGGTTCATGAGTACATTCTAGGCTAGCTGCCCTTGTGTTACATTGTAAGCCTAGCCAATTTCCCTTTTTATGCTAGAAATAACCTATCCCACTTGGTTATAGATTGGGCTTACCCATACCATGGTCGATAATTATTTATTACCCCTGACAAAAATAAGTGGGCTCATACCATAGATAATTTGAGGAGACCTGTGCATGGGATAAAGCATTTACAAAATGCATTTGTCCATCAGTAGTATAGTGGGCAGTCCTGGGGTAAATTTTCTATTTCTCCTCCATAGATCTAAGTTCTGCTTGAAAATGGATAGGGATGAACTTTGTTTAGATAGGTAGTCTGTTCTACAACATCAGTATCGTCTACAAAACATATCTGTCCCTACAAAACATTATTTTTATGTTGCAGCACAGGGTTAGATCCCTAGACCAAGTATTTCTGATGTCATTTAACTTGCTGATGTGCAATAAATACATAATTTAAGAGTCAGAGGATGCCTTAAATGTCAATTGTATTTGTTTGTATTGTGACATGATTTTTGGTGGTAGTAGAATGCTGCTCAAAGTTATGGTCATAACTGCTTAAGACAAATATTCTGAGAGCTCCTTCATGTCTCTCCTCATATAGTCCATGCAGGTACACCTCAAGTCATACACTCTTATGTACTGTCACTGCATCATATGTATACTTATGGTGCACGTACACACTCATGTACTATCACTGTGTCATATGTGTACTTGTGGTGCACATACACCCTTGTGTACTATCACTGCATCATATGTGTACTTGTGGTGCACATACACACTCATGTACTATCACTGTGTCATATGTGTACTTGTAGTGCAAGAACATGACTGCTTCCATGATGTTACAAATTCTGATGCTTCATAAGCAACTGATTGCGGCATTCTCTATGCACAGCCTGGTAAGTGGTTTGTCGGTGTGTCTCACTATGGAGTCACCTATGACTTTGAGATTGGATTGTGAAGAGATTTGCCTTATTGGCTTTTGAACTGAGTTAGTATGATGAATTTCATGGTTGGTATTACCTGTGTTGTGTGTTTGTGAAGTTCCTGAAGTTATTTTTTTCACAGATTACATTAAGGAGTTGTTTATGGTTTAGGTAGGTTAGTCTTAAGAGCTTCAGCTTATGTTAGTCTAGGTATTTGGGCTGAGCTATGTGAGCTTTTTTTTGTGTTGTACTGGGTGGTACTGTGACCCCTAGCCAGGAAAATCCAAAACACACAACAACAACAACTGGGTGGTACTGAAAACCTGCTTGTTATTTCTTGAGGCTTTGTGAAAGACGTTTGTCTCCAAAAATATTGTTTAACTACATCTCCCAGACATTGCATCTGATGCTTTATGTAGTAGGTGGTTGTCAGTAAACATATGATTATTGCTACATTGTCTCAGGATGCCCATTTTAACCAGATTGGCTAATGAGATGCTTAGAATGTGCAAATCCCTTGTCCCAGGTACTTACTAAAGTGGGATGAAAGGGGTGTTGTGTCTATGGATTTGGAATTGACTTACTGAAGATGCTACTTATGTAAAACAGACAATCTAAACCTGCACACAAACAGCCACATGCAACGTAGCATGAACCAGAGCCTCTTTGACCAAATATTCCCTATTTAAACTACACTATGAACTGGTGAAATAGGTTGTATTAAAAATACTAAGGCTCTAAATGCCTGCATCTATACAGTGCACTCAATCATGTTGTTGAGTGATAGGCAATGTTACACTAAACTGCCTAATTAAATAACACAGAAAATAAGCAACAGAAAGCTCAGTGGAGCACACTGATGAACAGAAAGACACACAAATGTAGCTTCTATAGCAACCAACACTTATAACTAGCTTAGAAACCTTCTGTCACAAGAAGGAACCAGCTAACTATAGCAAAAACTCACCAATTTAGCAGTAAAAACAGTGGAAGCAGCTTCAAGATACTCAGTATTAAGCCATTATATCAATTAGCTGGGGGTTCCTGGTTTGAATTAGAATAGTCCAATAAGGTTCAAGCACTTAGATCTGCACATAGTTTATCATGGTAAATAAGAGGCTTGTCATGTTAAATTGTTTTATATATTGCACAGAAAATAAGCAACAAAAAGCTCAGCAGAGCACACCAACCAAATAGTAAGACATTTGAATTTAGTTTCTGTAAGGAGTAACATCTACAATTAACCTGGGTGTCTTCTTTTGCCACCAGAATGAACCAGCCAACTAATTATAGCAAAATTTCCCTAATTTAACAGTAAAAACAGTGCAGGCAGCATTGGTAGACTCAATGTTAAGCAAGTATGTCAAATGTCACTTAGCCTGGTATTCTTGACTTCAATTAGAATAGTCCAGTTCAGTGATTAACACTTATAGACATTGTAGCACTATGTAAATATTATCTATGTATCTATAGACACCCCCCAGACACACACATACATGTAAAGTGTCCAGTGGTGCCAGACTTAAAATTAATGATTAAAAAATATCAGAAAATATGAAATATTGACAATGGAATTTGCCCTTTCCTCACTGTTGTGCAATCCCTGAGTTGGTATGTATAATTAGCAAAGGGTATGGGGGTGAGGGGGAGGGGGGCTCTATCTGCATAAAATAAGTTTCAGCATTTTGTACTTTTGACATTTTGTACATTCAGTGTTTTGCCCGGGAACCTGCTATGTGGCTGTGCATGTGTGTGAGTGTTTGTTGTATACAAGCATCTAATCTATATCTACCTATCTATGTAACGTTTTTTCTATCATTTTTTTTTTTGCTTATGTGAGAAATTGGAATATACCTTTTACAGTGTGCTGTTTATGGAATATATATAATGTTCTTTAAAAATGGTTAAGGGACTTGTGTTTGTAAGATTTTTCCCAGTCATGCAGTTAGGTTGTCATTTGCATTTTTAGATAAGACACCAGTTGTGTATTTTGCATCATATAAAAAGAGATCACTGAGTTAGAGAAAACTGAAAGGACATTCTCTAGTTGTAGTTTTAGTGTGGGGTAATGAAATTGTTTCCCCAATCATCTAGGATGTGTGGATTTGAGGAACACAAATGGGGCACAAGACAAAACTCAAATGGAAAATGTGTGTGGCTTCTGGACATGTAAGGAATGTCTGGGTGAGCCTCAGCTGTGTTTACGGAGCAGCACATCTAGGTAGAGATGCTGTATTGTAAAGCCTGACATGAGCTACTATGTCTGATGTAAAGATGCTGTTCTCCATGTTTGGATATTATATAATGTCAAGTGGGGTATTTTCCGTTTTCGTCTGCTTTGGATGTGTATTTATAAACTTAAATCTTCTGGGTATTTCTATGCTTACACTATGGAGAATGTGGGCAGCTTGGGGCAGATCCTGCCAATAAAACATTCCTTACCATACATCTGCTTCTAAATGCTTAACATATTTGGGCTAATATTTCCCTGAGAGTTTAAAATTATGGAAATGTTGCTTCTGTTGCTAGCTGTTATCTGGTGTGCTTATTCTACATACAGATACATTAAATATCTTCTCCTTAAGGTTGCATATCAGTTCTTATTCAAATTATTTACACTTTAATATTTTTACACAAAGATACTATCATCATTTATATAATTTGTATCTTTTTTTTATACCCCATCAGGGTTTTCACCTTTCAACTGGATATAACTAATGATATGAGTAACTTTATACTTCTTTTTGTTAACATTACTAGATGTGAGAAATGATCATTCTCCTCTCTTAACTTAATTTTAAATCTTGAGGTGTTGACGAGATATTGATACTTAATTTGGAACAGATGTTTTTGTTTTATTACTCAAGTTATTCAATCTAGAACAGAGTGTTTTATTTTGTCAAAGAGGTAGCCCCTCTGGCTTTTCTCATTCCCAGCCTATTCATTTAGGGTAGTTAGCTCACAATATTTTACTAGGTACAACAAATATATTCCTTGTTTATTGATTTTCATGAGTGCTAAGCCATTTTTTATCAGAGCCTATTCTCACTTTTAAATAACATTTTAATATATGTATAAAGTTGCATTGTGTTCATTCACATCCTGACAGAGAATCAGATTTTAATTATCTCTATGACCAGAATCTATGCTAGTTTTTAAATCCAACAAAATAACTTTCATGTTTACTTTGCTTATATGCTGATGTGTAAACATTAAAGACTAGAATAGTGTTACCATCAACAGTTATTTTTCTATTAGAAATATATATTTCTTAATAATCACTATTCTAGGTATAATCCACATCTAACCTTCACTAAAGTAAACTCTTTGCTCACTGAATGTCCTTCTTCAGGGATGAAAAAACAATTAAATTTTGCCAACACAGTTTTCTTGTTTTATTAAGTCAGGTTTTATTGTAATTGTATTATATCATGCTCATAAAAATTCCACTAGATTAATATATCTGAAATTTAGTCCAAAGACCCACAATGTTTCAAGTTGCTAGTTAAATATCTTTAAGCTGAGCCACTATTGTATAGAAAAATGGCTAATCAAAGTGACCAAGTACAGGACTTTGCTCTCACTCTAGCCATTGGCTGTTCAACTCATTTAGTTTTGCATTACTTTTTTATCATTGCACAAGACCTTCACATGAAATATATCAATTTGTGTTGAAACACTCAGTTTATCCAGTGGATTTCTTTATGTTCCATCCCTTCTCTGGCTCTGACTAAATAAGATGGGCAGGATTTTCTCTTTAATGCAACTGATGTTTCCTTATGTAGACAGTGTATGTGAAATTATGATGACACTATTATCTCATTATTCATTAGGTATTTTTTTTCCCATATGTTCGTAAACTCTGCCTTTGGATAACCTTCATGTCGTGATGTCCCCTTTCTGGACTAGTAATCAAGGAGCCTGAATCCTCACCAGTGACACTTCAGAGGAACATTCACATGGAACAAAATAGATGCACACAGTATTTCCAGATGCAGCTCTCTGCATCAAGCACAATTTCCCTTAAGAGCACACAGGGAACACACTCAGCCTGGGTTCTGGACTTCTCTCTCTCTCTCTCTCTCTCCAAGACCCAAATGAGACTCCCCCACTAGCACAGCTGTAGAGTTGAGTTCTCCGCTGAGTGTCCAAAACAAGTCCACCAGCACCCTTTCTGTGAAACCAGTGCTTTGTGTCCCTGCTCCAAGCAGCTGACACACACACACACACACACACACACACACACACACACACACACACACACACACACACACACACACACACACACACACACACACACACACACACACACACACACACACACACACACACACACCTGGGAAAGGCTGGCACATATTTACTAGCTATGCCATCTTCTGACCAGGCTATAAGGTGATTACTGCCACCAAACACTCCATAGCCAGCTACTCTAACGCTCTTACAAGGGTACCCAAATATACTGAGTGAAATTAATATGACTACAAATGGTAGTGTTTGACCAATGCAGTAATGCTTACAGGAGTGACCACAGAGTCACCAAATATATATAAGTACTCTCAAAGGTTAAAATGTTATCTGAAGGACCAGCCACAATGAAAATATTAAATATATTTAATAATAAATAATAAAAAAAACAGAGCAAGGCAAGATGAAGTAGGTGAGGGATCCTTCTTTGTCAAGTTCCAAAAGTAGAGTGCCATGAGACTTCAGTCTCATCTAGTATTAAAATATCATTACAGAACTGACTTACATAATGAAATCACACACATATGGTCATATAACTTCTTGTTCCCATACTGCCCCCTTGGCTGGAAATTGACTGAGAATCTTGCACATATCATCTGTCAATAATACACATACATAGAGCTTTGCTAAGATCTGTTGCAGCTTCTGGAAGTCATAAAACAATACACACTTCCACTCTTCCTTCAAGAGCTAATAAACAGTTCTCTGGCACTGACATTTCATCTCTGGCTGCAGTCAGAACTGTAAGATACATTTTATGGCCTAAATTAAGTAATTTAATGTATTACTATTTTTCAAAGTTAGCTGGACTGAGATTAACCTCTTTTCTTCCAGTTTCCTATTTACAAAAGTGCAGTCTGATATAAATATATAATTCTTTTCTGTCCAGCAGGGCACACATTTTAACACACGCAACTTTACAAATACATGTTTAACACAAGTATCTGTACAAATCAGTTTGATATACAAATGACATATACGTCTTTACAAAGTTCCACCTAGCTGTGCTGGCTTGTGTTACACATCCACTGCCCTACTTTTCCTGCCATAGCTGGCAATACCTCACATCATCAGCGATGTAACCCCCCTATTATCAAGTCTGAAATTTTCTCCATGTAGTTCACATTATTCTGGGAACCAAACAATAACTGCAGGATTCAACAAAATCCATGTAAGCTCTGTGTAGAGGCTTCATGTAGAGCCTACACAGAATGTAGCCATGTACACAGCCAGAGTTCCCCCACAGCAGCGTGCCATGCATATTAATCATGGTGCACTGTATCACAGATATTGAATCCATGCAAGCAGCAGTGTAGAGACTGTCCCATAACTGTGGTCAGGCTAGAAAGATCCTGGACAGATGGTAAGCACAGGACGATAATCATATGACTGAATCATCAACTTAGTTCAAAATTTAAAAATTGTTACATTTAGAAAAGCTGTGCAATGCTAAGCACTGCATAAACATAGTCAATGGCCTACAATGTTTGTGTGTTACTAAGCTTAATTTAAACATGGGTTGTGTGAGTTTGCATGATGTTCATCTCCACTAAACTGGTTTGCACGATGCTAAGCAATGCAGCTCTTTTTTGAAAGTTACAGTATGATGTGTAAGGGTGGAAATGTCACCTATATTAAGGCCAATAGGTGGGAATTTCACACCATTCAGTGGAGTCTCACTTGGCTGTTGGTATGCCTACTGTTGTTGGAGATGGAATGTGTTTTGGGTGCAGAGGTGGGATGTGCAGGAGTCCATAGTGTTTGTTGGACTCTTGGTGAAAGACAACGAACTCTGGTTGTTGCAAGGCTATTACCAGGGCTCAGAAATGTGTAAGTCTGAAACCTGGGATCAGCTGGCTAAGGATCTTACCAGTGCTATTGGTATCCCCTACACTGGTGAGCAGTCTTGTCACCACTATGATGACCTGAAGCAAAGGAAGAGGAGACGCTTGGACACCTGAGTCCAAGAAGCTAGGACTGGGCATACCTCACAGATGTGTAAGTATGTTTGCCAGTACTTTAGAAATATACAAGATGAATCTGTGCAAAACTGGTAAGCATAATGGTTGTCTTCTCTTTCAACAGCTGCAGATGAGAGGGCTCGCAATGTCCAGTCTCATGCAGGGTGCCTGGCCAGGATGAGGCGTGAGTGTGGTAAGAGGGAAACATCAAAGTATTAACCTAATGCATAATGTACTGTCAAAACAAATTATTTACAGAGTTTGCAGTTGTAACAGTCAGGTATGCTATACCTGGAAAATTTAATATGTTTAGCAATGTGTCACTGTCTACCTGAAGTGGTAAAGCAAGTTAAATCAAGTCAACATGCATTAGTGTGTAGTATAGCTTCCAAACATCAGTTGATTTTGGGGTCTATCCAGATTAACAGTCACTGTTCTGCTTTGTTCATTGTGTGAAATATGCTGTAGATTGCACTCAAGTAATGACAAGGGTATATAGGTTATTTCTTAGATGTCTGATACAGCTATCCATGCTGTAAATGTCAGACTTGAAGCAACAATAATCAACCGATTTTAAACGGTGATGGTGCTGTCATAGATACTGTTTTCAAACAAATAAGTGTTCACTATTCTTCTAGTCACTGCATGCATGTTCTAATCTGAGTCCACTTAATTGTAAAAAGGAAATGAATAAAGAGTGCAGAAAAAATAAACTGTCTGTTAAATGTAGTGAATACCAACAGTAAGGTTCAAGCCTTAAGTTATGGCCATTTTCTATCAAATAATGCTGTATATTCCTTCCACTCCAGGAACAAGGAATATGGGTAAGTTAATTGATGTTCTGGCCAGATATCCATGTGCATAAATATCAGATTTTTAAGGTACATTCTCAGTAAAGTTTAAAGCAGGATTGTGCTTTGATAAGTAATCTGTTCAAATAAGTGTGCAGTATGGCTGGATTCACTGCATGTGTGTTCTAATCTGACACCTGTCAACTATAAAAAGGAAATTAATAAAGACTGCAGAAAAAATTGTCAGATAAATGTAGTGCAATACCCACAGTAAGGTTCAAGCCTGTGTTATGACCATTTTTAGTCAAATAATGCCATATATTGCTCCCACTCCAAGAACAAGGTATATGGGTAAGGTAGCTCATGTTATGGGAAGATATCCATATGTATAAGTGCCAGATTTTAAGGAACAATATCAATAAAGTGTAAAGCAGCATTGGGACTTGGTAAATAATCCTTTCCAATAAATGTGACGTAGTCCTATATGCATTGCATGTCTTTTCTAATCTGACAGCAGTCAACTGTTAAATTAAGTGCACATTTTCCCTGGAGGCACAGCTTGTGGGTTTTAATCCCATGGCAGCCAACTAAGAAATCACCAGTTGTCTAGTCTACTTAATGTACATGTGGGATCATGTCAATCGCCCTGCTAGACAGGGGTCCAGGGAAGTAAATATTGTGGGAAATATCCATGGAATTGTTATAGCTAGGCTGGTATAAGCCCTAGGGCAGATAGCCTAGTACCAACATATAAACCTATGAACCTATGAACATACCTCTCAGCTGTCATGATTTTTTGGAACGTAATGACTACTGCCGCATATGTATGGTCCTTGATTAGCAGATAAATGACATTACTTGGAATACAATTTATCGGCAAATATGTTTACAGAACACCTTGGTAGTAATGAATGAGCACAGTATGGTAAAGAGTTCCCTGTAGTTGTGTACCAGCATTTGTTAGTGCTTGGCCCATACTTTGTCATGCTAACAGGTTGAGAGGTATGTATACAAGAACTGGAGTTACTGTACTCACAGCTGACACTGCACATCTGTAGAAGTATGTATTATTAGTCTGTGTAGTAATATCACCTGCAAGGTCACTAATGGTATGTTTTCTCTCTCTTCCCACCCCTTATCTTCTTTAATTTATTAATGTTTCTTATTATGATTTGATATTAATATATTATTTTAAACTAGCTTTTATGTTGGCCTTATGGGTTATTTCATACTAGTTTGTTGTTAACATACTTACTGTTATGTTATTTATTGTTGTGATCCTCGCTATATACCTTAATATGTATTTTGCTTAATTTATATTAACTTTCATTATATTAATACTAATATTTGTTTGGTTATTACTTATCTTGCCTTATGTTTATATTTACTTTACCAGAGCATGGCAGGGTAGGCCAGTTCCAGGTGATCTACCTACATTGGCTATCCCGGCCTTGGTACTGGGGCCCAGCACAACTGGGCTGCAGTCTGGTGGTGCTCCATCTGCTGCCCCTGCACTACCTGTGGCATCAGGTAGTTCTGCCTCACAGGCTGGGGCTGAGCCCTCCTCTGGGAGTAGAGGTGGAGGGGGTGATTTTGTCACCCATCAGGAACTGCCAAGTATGGTGCTCAGTGTGCTCCACTGAACTGCATGTGCAATCCTGCACTGATGGAGAGCATGCTCACCATCCTGGTGGGTCAGCCTGGCCCCAGACACCAGTCTCTACTATTACTACTACTACTACAGGGGCAGTGAAGGTGCAGTGCTGAGAATCTCATGGGCGAGGACATTAGTTGTACTGCTACCATGTTGATGCTCGGGGGACTGGGATTACAAAACACTCTCCCTATCCAAGGTGTTCACCCCTGCTTGTGTCACACACCAACACTGTCTACTGTCTTGTCTGTCTGTAAAAGCTTCCTCACCTTTCCAACTTACCTCCCCCACACTTACCTATGTCCTTTCCCCTAGCATTTCACTCTCACTTTAAAAAAGTGGGCACCTGTCCCCATAAAAATAAAATCATCTCATACATAGCTCTCCATTTTGCACACATGTCCACTGGACATACTTAATTTGGCCCAATTGGCTTGACAACACAATTATGTTGTCTTCACCCCTCTCTGGGGGTGACAGTCCAAATTCAGCAAAAAAAATCTGTGATTATGCAAAGTTGCTGCTGTTGAGGAAATGGATATCTATGGTTCTTTCCTACACCCACCTTGCACATCCCTACCTGCCTCT
Source organism: Protopterus annectens (assembly GCF_019279795.1). Taxonomy (NCBI): domain Eukaryota; kingdom Metazoa; phylum Chordata; order Ceratodontiformes; family Protopteridae; genus Protopterus; species Protopterus annectens. The sequence goes on along the minus strand of NC_056733.1, from coordinate 140,684,142 downwards.
CATTACATTTTTCTCCCTGCTTGTACCCCTTTTTACCACTGTCCTATGTCTCCATTTTTCTTTTCTTTTGCATGACATGCCACGCCACATCGCTTAGCAGTGCTAAATAGTGTTATATTGATATATGCTTTTGGAACAATATTATTCACATTCAAAAAGTACACCTGCACCCTATTTCAGGCCCTCAACCATTGAACCTACAGGGAAGTGAATCATCCTGCCAAGCCACATAACAGCTAATGAACGCAGGTGGTTTAAGCAAAACATTCTAATACTGAAGTTCCCCTCATTAAGCATGTTTAAATGGTGCTGCACGTCATACCACACTGCACAAATCAGCTAAGAGATTACTAAAAAATAGTACTGTAATTGGCACTCTAGTACACAAATACATCACTATGAGAGCACACAGATAAGCTTAGATGGAAGTGAGGTATCTGATAGCAAGTAACCCTGCAGTTATGTCTTCAACATGTCAGAACACACTTGATAAAACATTAATGAAAAATAAGATTTTAACTGGGACTCTGGCATACAAATACGGCAGTCTAAAGCCATAAACATAATACTAGATATAAGTGCGGTATTTAATAGCAGATAACTGTGGAATGATAACTACAATATGTAAAAATTCAGTTGCTATAACAGTGACACTGTAGCTCAGTCTTTAAAATGCATTGAAAGCATAGCTTTTTGATACGCATGATCCTGGATTCAAATACAGGTGCGTCTACCAATGAAAATATACATATGTGGCCATCAGTATTATAAAGTGTGATATGTATGTCTGTCTCATCACCTATTTATCCATCCAAAGCAGTACAGTTGGAATGTCTGCATCTGTATAATAGGGGGCAAATGCCTACACATAGGACCACTCTCACCTACTCCTAGTACAACACTATAAAGTGCAGATACTGTCAGGTAATGCAGTATCCTGAATTCCCAGAAGATGTTGAAGTGTGTACTGAAATTGTGGCCCAGTAATATCACACTGCAGCCCACAGTGCTTTGCTGGTGATATCACAGACAACCACAGCTGCATAAGTAACATGCATATATGGAGGTTGAGCTAGACACAAGGGTCACCAGCACACACTCAACAGGGACTACCGTGACATAGAATGTGACTTGGTGGTTGTCCAAATGCATGACATCATGGTTAATGTACACCTACCTGATTTCTAGGACACATCAAGCATTTTGCCTTGCATTGTCGTACTGATTCATTTGGCTTACAGACTTACCTGACACAGATGCCTTATTTCCCAGTGGGGTGCGTACTCTCAATCTGGCTCTGCCTATACAGCAAGGTTGCCACAGGTCCCACACTTAACTCTTAAAGCTTGTTATCCTGCAAAGTGTTCACCCTTTCTGCCTATGCCTATTGCCTGCTTCATCACCTTCAGCTTCAGCCTGTAGCACACATATTTGTATATAAATAGTAGTTGCTACAGACATTCTCTCTGCCATGATGTAGTATCTGCCCCCACTATTTTCTAACCCAACATATGAGAAAGGAGATGTAATCTACATTGAGGCCTTATATCTTGTTCAGTGGTTGCATGGGATTGGCTGATTATACTGAAAATCAGCTGTGTTCGCTGCAATTAGAATTTCAGAAGCACATATTGGTTCAGAGACAATCATGTGCTAATAGAAAACCATGTTAAAATGGCAAACAGCTAGCTAGGGGAAACATTTTGTATGAGAGTTACTTTGCATGGTCAACTCGGCGCAACATTTACATATCTGTACCGTTCAGCAGAGGAGTATTGTACTCCATCAGATATATAACCATTTTGTTTCCAACATGCTGCATATGTGTCCAAATACTTAGGGGGAATGGGGATTACAGCAGTAAGCCATAATTGGAACTGTACTGTGATGACATGTCATTGATCGGCAGATGTGCTACACTTTAAGATGAACTAGAGTACTGTACTGGTAGAATGCTCTTTGTTAATTAGGTATACCACTCTCCTGGAAATTTCCTGTAGATAGTGGTGGTGATATTCATTGCTATTTGTGTGGCAATGCTATTTTTCAATATTATAAGGAGGATTTAACCTACGGGCCACAACAGACTGCTGTGTTGGCTGTGTGATCACACAACAGTATCTGTCATGGCATAAGCAGGAATAGATGCCTACTGCTACTATCCTACTTGCATCCACACCCTTACTATGTTTGCATGTTGTTGAATATGACATGTGAAACCAAACAGTGACTACTGGTAGCCATCTGTTATTGCTGTATATCTACATGCTATACTCCTACATATGTGATCCTGGCAGATGTTCCCATTTTGTTGTCTTTCAGGAAATATGTATCCCCGATGTCCGACCCCTTTTACAGATGCAGAAAATGACACTATCCTAGATGCCCTGCATCAACACCACCAACTCCTGTTGTCCAGGGGGAGGACAAACAGAGAAGACTGGGCAGCATTGAGGGCCGACCTTGTTCGCAATGTCAATGCAATTGGTCACCAGAGCAGAATATATGAGCAGGTATGACATCATGCCACTGATATGATAAATGCCACCCACAGAAGAGCAGCTGATGTGGCCATGGATCTTGCTGTCACCAGTGGAGGGCCTGCAGTGGAACAACCACTGTCAGCCACTGAGGAATTCCTGGTGATGCTAAGAGCACAGGACATCTCCTAGGCATCCATCACACAATATGTCATGGATGTGGGTGCCACCATTTCCAAGCAAGAGGAGTGTCCAGGTATGCTTAGCTGGATAAGCATTGGAATAATGTAGCATTCACTGTGTCAGGGTGTACATAGTTTTATGTGGGTGGCTGGTAATTTTATGGGGAGCATGGAGGTTAGTTGCAGTTTGAATCTCATGCTCAGATTGTGACCAACATACCAATTAACATAATATGTACTCTAAATGTGAACTATTTGGACATAGTAGCCTGTCATAGTGCAACATGGGTTGCTGTTTACATTATCTCTCCCTGAAATTTTCACATTACCATCAGGAATCAGACGTGGCCCTGATTCTGCTCCTGGTAAGCATAACACTGTTGTGTTACAGATGTAGATTTAGTGCATTGTATTCACTAAAGTGTTATCCCTGGCCTGCCAGCTGGATTGATGTACTGTCTGCATGATTGCCAACCTCACAGATTTTTACCGATGGAACATGGTTTACAGTCATACCTATGCCTTGTAGTTGTGACCACACTGATACATTTGCAGTATTTTCAGGACAGTACAACTTGTCTTATGTGTCAACTGTGCAGAGTATTGACAAATGTAAACAGTGTACATCACTGTTGCTCATGAGATTATTTGATTAAGGAGCTTATTCTTTACAAGCAACTGCAGAAGTTTTATTAGAAAATAATGTCTTCAGGTCCTGGTATATGATATTGGGGTTAAACAAGTCTGTAATACTGACAGCATTGTATACAGCTTAACATATATTGCAAGATAGCACTGCAGAGCATAGTAATGCATGAATTAATGTACCAGTTTTCCCTTTTTATCACAGATGACCAGGGATGTTGGTCTCTGTCCCCTTCACATCCTGATGTCAGTGTCTTTTCAGACTCTGATTATGATGGTGGCCAAAGTGAGGCACAGGTGGGTATTGCAGGGGCTGAATCTGTCATAGAGGTTGGCACCCCTCTTCTACCCTCATTATCACCATACACAGTCAGTACACCTATGCATACCCAGTCCTCTGAGGCCACAGATATTGGACAGTCACAGGGTAGGGAAATTGAACAGAAAAGTGTGGGTACTATGGTGAGTGTTGATACTGGCCATAGCCAAAGAGATGGTGAGTCTCCACACAGGCAGATTGATAGGGGTGCTCATAGGAGGCTTGCTGTCCTTCCACCACCTGTTGCAGGTGTCTCATCACATGTCACTCTGTGTATGTTTAGGGTCATCATGGTGGCACAGCCACATTCCAAAAGGACCTCCGCATTAATCCTTAAGGTTATGGATGCATATATTGCTAATACCCTGGATCGGTTGGCTGATGCAATTGAAAGACAGTGGTCTGAGAGGGATCCCAGAATATCTGTCTTGGAACGGTCATTATCTGTGATGGAATGTCTGGTTGGAGTTAAACAACAGACTTTTGGATGTAGGTCAGCAGCTACATCTGCTGAGAGTCCACATGGCTGTACTGACTTAAGCTCCAGTAGTGGCAGTACATCCAGCACCCAGAGGTGAGTGTGCTGTCCACACCAGCATGTGGCAGGCCATGGGGTCATGATACTGGGTGTTCCCATGGAGGACATGGTCCCAACAGACAGCAGTCACCCTCACGTAGCAGCGTCACTTCTGAACTTGGGCATGGAGGTGCCAGCGCAACTCCTGGCAGAGGCAGTTCCTGTTTTTGGGGGCAGAGAGGGTGAACTGTCAGATCTACCATGCACAGTTCAAAGCTATCCAACATACAGTCACATAGGGCTAGCACTGAGCTTGACTGTGTTCACGCAGACATTCACACACCATTGTCACAATCAGGTCACATGCAGGCACACACAACACATTCCATGTCCATCTTGCCTGCTTCCCCTCCTGACTTACACACATGCTTGCCAACCTATTGGGTCAGCCTAGGTCTCCTGCACCACCACACAACACTCTGTGCAAGTGATGATACCTGTGCCACATCCCTGTCATCCTTGTCATCAGTGCAAGGAAATGAAGCTATGCATCTGATGCACAGGGTGACTACCTAAATTACTATGTAATTCTTTAATCCAATGTTTCCTTTGACATGCCACTTGTACTGGTCACTGACAGATACTGTCTGCTGTCATTTGTAATGAGTAAACCACATTATGTTATGTAGATTAATTTGGATGATGTTGTAATGGCTGTATACTTAGACAATGAATGGTGTCTCATACAACTGTTTATGTTTCAGAATTGGAATTGTTTGGGACACAGCTATGGGTACACTGCTACAATAAACCTGTAAACATCAGAGCACAGGAAGGAACAGCACAGAAGCATAATGCCTACACAAAGGTAAAGCAGTATAGGTGCATGGCTCCATAGTCTCATATGTGTATTACAGACTAACATGGATAATGACTTCATGCAACCTACTCCTGCATCCAAAATCTCAGACACTGTGTGGTTCCCTTGATAAGTGTAAGCAGGGTTCTGGGAGATAATACATTTACAAGCTGTAGCGTAGGAGATGCACCATTTACAATTCTCCTGTGTCCATTACAGGCATTTGTCCTAAACCAGTTATGATCGCCTTGTTCCGCATCCCGTTGTGTAACCTGCACATGATGTGCATTACAGCAAAAGTGTGCTTCACATGAATGGAGAGTCTGTTACATGTAAGGTGTAGTGTCACAGTTACATACCTGTCTCTCTAGCATGTCCTATTTATACCACAGTCAAGGTGCAGCTGTGCAGAACAGGTAAGTCTCATGCTAGTCCTTTCTTGTATGTAAAAGTGGCACACAGTGGGATTTGACACCTCCCTGTATGGCAGCCATACACTTCCCTTTCAAAGCATGTAGGAGACAGAATACACAGTTACAGCCTTGACATGGTCTGCAATGGACTTGTTATGTACATTGTGTATTGGGTTACTGTGGGACCTCTCTGACTGCTACAGTGTTAGATACGCCTGTGTATTTACATACCAATGCTAGCATTGCACTCAATGATAGGTATGATGAGTGCCACATACAGTGTAACAATGACATTTTGGGATTTACATGTCATACCTTTCTCTATAGGGTGTGCAACAGTGCTTGAAGCCCTATATCTTATCGTCCAGTAAAAGTCAAAAACTAGATCAGTCTATGTGTCCATAGGTCCCTGCTTAATGGGTCAACTGTTGGAGGTGTGCAGACACTATGGTATTGTCCAGGGGGGTGGATGACTACCAAGAGTAGAGTATTGTGCATTCCTTGGCATGTAGTATTTGTTAATGCCTCTGACAATAACTGAATGTGTGTGTCAGCCCATCCTGGGTAACTGTTGGTTCTGTGTGGGAAACATTGACAGTTCCTAATTTGCAATCATCTTCAAATGTAGTCAGTCTGAGGTCACTGACAGTGGCTATGACTGCAGAGAAGGAAATGGCTAGGAGGAGTAGTCCTAGAAATGATGTGTGTGAGCAGTCCATTTGTGACTGGTCTCATTGTAGCACTGGCCTACACAATCCTGTATTTCCCGATAATGACTGCCAGACACTTGGCTATCCAATGGCTGACATGCAAGTTTGTAAATAACCTCTGCAGTGTGTCCACAATGTCTGATGGTCTAATCTTGTTAAATGCCTTCTCAGACCATGGTAGGTGGGGTGAGTCATTTTTCCATCATCCATTGTATACTGTAACGATCAATGAGGTCCAATGCTTAGGGTAGGCATGATCTGACCTTGAACAAAACAAACTGGGTTTGAACCAGTGCCTGCAGGTGTACTAAATTGTTACTGATCATTTCTATGATACGTCTTTTCATAGCTGTAGATGTAACACTACTGAGACATTTGGAGACACTGCTTGTAACTGCATGCTACTTGCCATGTGTGCAACTACGTATTGACTTTAATTCCATCATGGTTTCTCGGAAGGTAGTCTGCTAGCATGCCTGTGTCTGTAGAGAGCATAGGAAAGCAGTGGGGGATGAAGTCTCACACGCCCCCTGGGAAAGGTAAGAATGGAGTGTTTACACAGTTATCCTGCAGTTGAACACCACTCAAGCAGTGTGTACTGTGATGACACAAGTATCTTGTGAGGAATTCTGACAAGAGGGGAGTCCCCTGAATTGCTGGTGCCTGGCTACTGCAACTGCTGGTCTCAGCACAACCACTGTATCCTGGGATACCATGCTCCTACACTTTGTCTCTCAACAAAACAAAACATTACTTCCAAACTTCACATGAGGAGCAGGCCACCGCCTGTTTGTTCATCCACATAGCTGTCCCATGTCATGCAAGGCTCTGTAGCCTTGACATACCCTTTTCCAGGTAGATGCCTTGAGTAGCAATCAGAGCAGTCATTACAGTGTGGCATGTATTATGCCGAGAATTCCAGGGTTATCAGGATTTCAGTAGGGTGATGAGCAGATGGTGTGTCGGAGCACACCTGCAGTGTCACGTTATAATTTGCAGTGTCTGGTGACATACACATGCAAGGTTGCTCAAGCAAGCACCACAGTGGCAGTGATCCCTGTTAGGTCACAATTTCACAGCAATTCATGCAGCCTGATCTTCAACACCTGCATGGTGCATGTCTGAGTGCCATGAATCTGAGGCATACTGCAGAGGAGTGGCCATGTTTGCCCAAAGTGTGTATACCCACGCATGTCCTACATATGTCATACTGTACATTTTATGTAACCAGAACACATGTCTGTGTTCCCAGATCATGTGACAGTACATCTAGTGTGCTGTCAGGTTGCTTGACAGGCATTATATACTAGCAAGGCCAGAGTAATGACTGTAGAGTTGAATAAGTTCTCTGTACATTCTCAGACATCCACATCTTTACTGCAAGGTGTGCCTACAGTGTGTTTGAGGCTGTCAACCCCAAGGGACCCTATCTTTTCTGGAGTTGTACATTGTCACATTTGTAGGTATGCTATTGTGACCATGCCTAATCACAGGAGTTTGGTTAATCCAAGGGTCACATGGCTGGCAAAGTATTGTACCCACTGAACCATGTTACAGCACACTGTCAGCTGCTGTGTTACCTTAGGAGAATTACATAAAGGTGATAACATGTTACAGTGCAGCATCTGTCAGACCACTGCCTAATGAAGGCCTGCTGTGACGTACACACAAGCACAACTGTATTGTTAATGGTGGTATTAGTGACCTCTATGGAGATGTGCACAGTGTCCCAGACTCTACACTGCTATGCCACACAAACAAAACACATGACACAATGACTATGTAACAAACCTTGATTCCATGCTACCTCACACACTGGTCAGTACATATGGCAAGGACCTGTTTGACAACATGTGCACCTCACCATGTACTCCACCCACACCTACATCAAACATAACTGCATTTGTGTAGCTCCATACCAGACATATCCACAAAGGACAGACACCTCAGAAACCCACTTGCAAGCACAGTACACATACACATACCTCTGAAGAACACAGTACACATAATAGTGCATGCACCACTGTCTCACTGGTCAAACACTTGAAGCAAAACACAAACTCAACCCTATTGTTCATAGGTGATTACATCATGTGACACATTGATGTCCCTGTCATCAGCTACACATGAGAAAGCTCACAGTTTGCTGTCTCTGAGGTGCCAGGATATGCCATAACACACATGCATGCAAGGCTGTCAACATCAGGTGATGTTATGATGATGTAATAGTTCTTGTTGGTGTGTACAACATGAGGCCTACTGCAATGGACTGTATGCAGACACTTGTTTGAGCTTACAGAGTCTGTTTGGTGGGTATACTCCTAGCCTTCAGCTGCATTACACCTTCACCTAGAATGATGGGTCAATACACACGAAAAATGGTTGAAGTCAATAATTGGCTTATCGTGTGGTGTCATTTTAAGTAGACCTAGTAAATGTCAGCCTGGAATGAATTGCTCAACAGACCTCAATGCTTTGCCACAGATGGTGTTCATCTGTCACCTCTGGGAGTTTGTGTAGTGGACAAGGCTGCTGACATCACCGTAATGTGTCTTATAGGCTTTGTCTCATGGGAAAACATTCCATAGTGGAAACACCATACTCAAACAACATCACAGTTATGCTGGTACATGATAGGAATGCCACCACTTAACTCCACTCACTGGAAGGTGTCCACCACCTTGGGAGATGCAGACCTTTGCTCAGTGTCACACAATTCGTTCAAGGCTGTGGACAGCACCATAGCAAATCCAGGTGACACGTCCATCCACATGTTCAGGACCCACACTAAAAGTGTGCCAGTTATAGCAGGTGGTGTATCCATAGTCATTAAAGATAGATACATATCCAGATTGGTTAAACAGTGTGATTCTCTGAAGATACTATAGGTGCTATTCAGTGGTGGTAGGCCATCTAATGAAGCCACTGCCAGCTATGGGGCAACTCCATGACTCACAATTCCTGTTGTGCATACTGGAATCTACCTGTGTCTATCAAGCTACATCACACCATGGTGTGGGGTGACTTTGACTAAACAACTCATGCTCAAATTCACTTGGCCAAAGGTTATTCCAAATCCTTAAATACAATGCCCTGAACCAGTGGAGTGACATCCTCACAAGTGGATCCAACTTACTGCATCAGGTGCTTACCGATATGGGTGACCACTGTAACACCTCCAGTGTGAGGCCCTTTATGGTAAGATCTGACTACAGCTTGATCTCCTTATATGTAAGACTCACACCTTAACACCCCTTCATCAAACAGAGGTGTAAACTTCAACAAAGCAAATGATAACCTCCTATGGGATGGTATAAATAGCATGACTGCACCTCCATTCTCAGATGGGACAGGCAAGTATGGCGACCTCTACAACAATGCTTTACGCAACCACCTGTACAGCTGAATAGGCTCAGCTGTAGCTGACAGCAGGACAAAGAGCACCTCATGGCACAGAAAACTGGGAGCAGTCATACAATCTCCCAGTTATGTCACTGTCCTACAAGAGGGTCTTCATGAACATATGCTTGTTCACATACTCATGGCCATAACCCCATGCAAATGTGTATGCAGTATCATTTCCATCAGTAACAGCAATGTTCCTGGTAAGTAGCACATCATCATTAGTAACACCTGATGTACATACTCAGCAGTGATAGACCTGGGCACACAGGATTGGTCACACAGGTTTATACCTACTTTAACATAGATCACCATGTCTCTACAGGGGTAAGAAAGGTAGCATATCATGCTCATGTCATTAGTGAGGGCATTGTCATCTGATAATTATGTAGTTATAACATCTGTGTAGTCTCCCCTCAGCATGCCAATATTTCACTGCAATGGCCATTTTCTCATGTACCTTTGAAAGAGCCAGTGGCAATTGCACACAACACAAAGTTTCCTAACAAAGGAACTTCACATCCCCAGTATCTGTCCTATGGGGATTGTGTGCAATAACTGTCATTGTAGCTTGTGTCATACAGACCACTCAGAATTGATCTCTGCCTTGCATACAGGGCAATGTCTGACCCTTCTGTACTGGAAATGCTGCATATCTGTAAGTGGAATGGTACATGTATTATCCATTGTAAGGGCATTACCTGGTCTGTGACATTAATGATACATGCTGGTTGGGGAAATATGTGTACCATACTTGCACAATCCATTGAAACAGACCCCCACCTAATAAACAGTCCACCTCAATGGCCCTCTGCAGATTTCCTGGATGACTGGACAGTGGCAATATGTACGATCATGTAAACAAGGGTAAGAACATGATTAGGATTTTATGGGAACTAGGCCCATTAAGCTACTAATGTGCAATGATCCTATGATTCCATATGCTGATGCAAAATGCTTTAACATCTGCACACACACACACACACACACACACACACACACACACACACACACACACACGCACACGCACACACACACACACACACTCACACACACACACACATGGCTACAGTGAGAATAGTACCACTATCAATTTATATGTAGAGAGCACTGCACAGCATACACAGTCCAAGTTAGCTGCAATTAGATTATAGCACCTACCTCTCTAATGATGCACACTAGAGATTACCGTACTTAATGCATTTGCCCACCGCAAGTGTGCTATTAACATCTCTTTAGGTAATGTTATGGTAGATGACATCAGCAGGCCTTGTTCTGTTCAGGGCTTTTAAGCAGCACATCACATGCAACAGCCAAAATACTGCAAAACCCCACCTCTTTCTAAGTCAGTGTGGTGATCGTATTTATTTTGCAGAGAGATGCACACATACACACACCAAGCGGGCTGGAGTAAGATTAGAAACCCTACCTACCTAGTCTTACAAGCTACAGATCACAGTATTTACAGCATGCACTGTGGCTTAAATGTGATGTTGCAATGGCAGTTGGTAGTGTTAAGGTACATGACATCAGCAGGGCTTGTGGAAGAGAGGGGGGGTTTGGAGGGTAGCATCACATACAAGGGCCAAAAAGTGCAGGCCCATTGGAATTTGGAAATCAGTGTGGGAGTCCCATTTGTTATGCAGGGAGATGCACAAATACACACACACACACACACACACACACACACACACACACACACACACACACACACACACACACACACACCATGTTGGCTGGAGGGAAATTATATCCCATACCCATCTAGTCTTACACACTACAGATCACAGTATTTACAGCATTCTCCATGGCTGAAGTCTATTTTATACAGGACTGCAGGCGAATACTAATAGAGTACATAAACTAGGCTTGTGTTGAACAGCATATGTGGGCTGCAAAGTGACACAGCTTCTCAATCATTCTCTGCATCAAGTAGCCTTTCAGTCAGATAACTGTTTTTTTTATCCTAGGTACTTGTCTACAGTAGCCATTTTGGCCATTTGTGCATTTGGATGGGCAAGCACATGGGCAAAAACAATGTGCCCTGTCAATGTGTGCATACACAACATGATACATAACACCACCTGTTCACCTGCTGGTATATGTGTTGTGACATCCTGCAGGCACAGGGTGCTGTAGGGAAGTGCATTATCTACTGTTGACCCCTTACATTTGATCCTTTGAGTAACATTGTGTATGTGTCATACTGTAGCTGTAATCACCAGTATCAGGGTCTGTAGGACAATACAGACATACACAGACATATCAACATATATCTGTAGATAACAGGGATGTAAATATACATGGAGGTATGTGTGTGTGTGTGTGTGTGTGTGTGTATGGATTTATATATGCATACACACGAACAAACCCACACACACACACACACACACACACACACACACACACACACACACACACACACACACACACACACACACACACACACACACGTGTGTCTGTTAAATTTTTGTTGGTTTGAATCATTTTGAATTTGATCTAAAATGATTGTTTTTTGATGGTCAGCATTTAGAATGTTCAGTTATTGATGATATACTCATATATGTTTCCACACATACGTGTGGGCTATATGGAAACATCAATGACACATTTCATCAAAACTAAATACACTGGATGCAAACCATTTAGACTTGTCCTTACATCTAGATGTAGGATACTGCAAGACCATTATGGCTTGCTCTGCAAACTTGTATTTTTTATCTTGAAAGCCTCACATGTTATACTTCTTACAAATAACTCTAAAAGTAAAGTTTCATGAACATCAAGAGAAACCCTTTATTGTGTAGGGTAGCTTTTACTACACTAAAGTTATTGACAACACATTAATTCTACAAAAGTGATATTATACATGCAGTGTTTTGAAGGAATTATTTTGCTTCTAGACTAAGGAAAATTGGAATGAATCCCATTTCACAACCAAGTGTCTGTTTTATTTGCATTAAGGACAATTAATAGCACCACTTCACACATTTTGCATTAAAATTCACTGAAAAGTGACTACATATCACAAAAGAAAAAAGGGATATTTAAGAAAATATTTGATTGCAGCTTGGATGGTATTTGGTTCCTAGTTTCATGTACTTTGGGAGACTGGGGCAAAGGAAGCCAATGACATCTGTAAATGAAGTTTTGAAATGCACTGAAGTAAGAACTGGAAACTGCGAAGTTGCCAAGTGGCTATCTATAAAGCTGGAACCCATGAGAGATTAAGCACCTCAATTAAAAACTTTGTGATTCCAGAACTGGTAGTCTAGGAAACAAACCCACACACACACACACACACACACACACACACACACACACACACACACACACACACACACACACACACACACACACACACACGTGTGTCTGTTAAATTTTTGTTGGTTTTAATCATTTTGGATTTGATCTAAAATGATTGTTTTTTGATGGTCAGCATTTAGAATGTTCAGTTATTGATGATATACTCATATGTTTACACACATATGTATGGACTATATGGAAACATCAATGACACATTTAATCAAAACTAAATACACTGGATGCAAACCATTTAGACTTGTCCTTACATCTAGATGTAGGATAATGCAAGACCATTATGGCTTGCTCTGCAAACTTGGATTTTTTTATCTTTAAAGCCTCAAATGTTATACTTCTTACAAATAACTCTAAAAGTAAAGTTTCATGAACATCAAGAGAAACCCTTTATTGTGTAGGGCAGCTTTTACTACTCTAGAGTTATTGCCAACACATTAATTCTACAAAAGTGGTATTATACATGCAGTGTTTTGAAGGAATTATTTTGCTTCTAGACTAAGGAAAATTGGAATGAATCCCATTTCACAGCCAAGTGTCTGTTTTATTTGCATTAAGGACAATTAATAGCACCACTTCACACATTTTGCATTAAAATTCACTGAAAAGTGACTACATATCACAAAAGAAAAAAGGGATATTTAAGAAAATATTTGATTGCAGCTTGGATGGTATTTGGTTCCTAGTTTCATGTACTTTGGGAGACTGAGGCAAAGGAAGCCAATAACATCTGTAAATTAAGTTTTGAAATGCACTGAAGTAAGAACTTGAAACTGCGAAGTTGCCAAGTGGCTATCTATAAAGCTGGAACCCATGAGAGATTAAGCACCTCAATTAAAAACTTTGTGATTCCAGAACTGGTGGTCTAGGACTTGGCTGATTTTGGCAAACATATCACCTGAAAGGATCAATGGATTCTTACAGTTTTAGAAGAAATGCAGATTTCATTTGAGCTGTCTCATATGAAAGAAGAATGAAGGAAGCCTGCTTTTAACATTTTCTTTTAAGTGAGAGTGAAGTGAGAGTGAGTGGAAAAAAATATTTAAACTAAACAATAATTTTCCTTTACTGGCCTGTTCGTCTACTTTCCCTAGTTTGTGTTTACCTCCTTTTAGTTCCTATTTGTTCTCCTTCATTGTGAACATATGGTATTTTAAACAGGTCTCTCCTTATAACATTTTTGTGCAGTTTAAATTAACTCCTGGAAAAGTTGTGACCACTATTAGAACAGACTGATGTATTCAGCAAGTTTTTTTTGCAAACAAGTTAATATGAAAAACTCAAGTGAAAATAAAGCTGCGTATGAAGTTTTAGTGACATAAAATGTGTCAAAAAATTTTATTATAATTGCACTAGTGAGATTCAGATTTTCAGTTAGGTTTAGAAAGTAAACTTCTGTTATTTTGGTTGTCAAAAATATTTCAAAGGTTGTATGTGTTCTTGATTTTATAGACAGGAAACATCATCTACCTTATTGCAATATACCTCATCTTTGTATCAATGCATAACAAGGCAACATTTGGTACTGCAGATATCTGTTTAAGTAAATAGCCAAGCTATTTCAGTAACAATAAATTGTTACCTTATAAGAAGAGCAAAAGGTGTTTATATGGACAGTGGAAACTAGGTCATAATGATTAGAGGCAGAAATGAATCAAGTTTACAAACAAAGCCAAAAAAGAGTACTTTCAATGATATGTTATCCAAGCAGAAAACTAGCTGAGAAAAGTAAAAAATAGTTAAGCCATTATGCTTTAATTCCCAGTAGAATGATTACTGCAGAAATGCAAAAGAAGTATTTTAAAAAAAGTAAAATAGCAGTGGATAGTACAAACTTGAATAAGCTTGACAGGAAACAATGTGAGACAGGGGAAGGCAGATTTAGTGCAAAAGAAAGACTGAGGAAATGTTTATGTGGCTTACAAACCCTTTGGTATTGGAATAGTATTCAAAACTCCTTTCATTTGCTAAAAGATCCTATATTTCCCAGATTGTTAGGATTGTAGTTTTTTGTATTTTTGCAAATCACATTGTGAGCAGATCATTTCTTCTTCATATAATTTCAGCAAAAAGTCATTCAAAGAAAATAAAAGGTAAGAGTATAACATCTAAACACATGAAACTTTGTCAGATGATTTTGTTTGCCAACTGAAATAAGAGGAATGCAAAGATTTTGACATTCGGACAAATTGTAATAGGAGATAGGCTCTTACAGGACTTAAAACAGATGTTTACCGACTTGAAAATTAAATGGGAACATGGGAAAATAGAATATCCTTACTAGTGTCAATGGAAGATACACACTCCATAGAATCAAAAATATGAATTCTACTTCTGGTAAAACAGAGGATGAGCAGTCAAGGAAAATCAGTGAGACAAAAATCTAGTTAGCATAGAAAAACAACTGAAATGACATAAGAAAAAGAATGATGATATAAGTAAAAATAAAGAAATGAGTTGTAAATGTCATCTAGAGAGCATATTTTTGTAGAAAGATGAACATCAAATTAATGTAAGTTATTCAATAATGACACTCTTCCCCAGTGATTATATAAAATAAAAAGCATGAGTGAGAATTTCATGAGGGCAAAGAAGATTAACAATGCGATTGTTGGTGTTGCTTCTCTAGGAGAAGATTGTATAAAAATGGACAAATAGGGAGTTTGTGTGATAGAAAAAGGCCATAATAGTGTCTTGTGTGAGAATGAGATTATTCTGAGGAAAAACATTACAGTGATGCTTGCCATAATGTCAAAAAGTATAGGATAGTAAAACTGGTTAGGATTTACTGAGGAAGTCATTAAAGCCTACAGGATTTTGTTTTGCATACACATCACGCTACGATGCATATACTAGGGTGAATGGTTTTAGATTAAATAAGAGCTTCTTAGCAACACGCAAGCACATGCAAACAAGGAAAGTTCAGTGTAATGTAAATTACCCCATAAGCAGGTGAATTCTATGCAAATGACCCAGGTGGAGTGATCCAACAAACAGAAAGGCATCTGTGTAGACCCTGTGTCTGTGTCTGTAGTGTATACAGCAATATTCTGCATACGGGAGTGTACATGGGAAAAAGGGGATGTAAAAGTCCCCAAATATGGACATAGCTCCCAAGAAATGGTTAGATCAAATACACTGAGGTGTGAAAATGCATTGTGGATGTCTGAAAATGCAAGGGAATATGAAAAATATATATTTTTAATGATTTCAGCATTTTTGCACTATACACTGCAGTGTGCAAACATGCCTAATTGAAAAATAAAAAAAAAAAAAAAAAAAAAAAGAAAAAAGTTTTTTTTTTAATATTTGTCAGACTGTATTATAGGATGTTGTATTGGGTCCATATAATAGTGCATTGGTGATGTTGCCTAGGTCATACAGCTATAAACCATGTAGTTACCAGGTTGTCAACATGGATATGTATGCACAAGAGGGGAATTTGTTGAATCAATAAAAGGAGCAACCATGTCCGCAGATCCCTTTTGTGTAGGCTCCTACACCATATTGATATTTCCACTGGATGTGGATGCCAGCGGGGGGGGGGTGTGTCCCTTTAGTTTTAAGAATTTTTTAAGTCCCAGTGTGCATGTTTGCGTGGCGTGCCACATAGCTGAGCATGTTCGTGTGGAAGACCACCCAAGTCACAGTGATGATGTTGGCAGCAAGTACTTAAAACTGGATATATTCAGTTATTGATTTTGACTTTTGTATAAGCTATGCTGCACAGTGTGGTGCATAGCTTAACAGGTTCCCACAGCACACTACCCATGTGACAGTAATTATGTGGGCAGCAATGAATGGAAAGCAGATATATTCAATGAATATTTACTAGTGAATAGCTATACTGCGCTGCACATAGCACCGCATCGCTGACTAAAGTAGGGCCATTAAATCATGTTAATTACAATCTAAGCAGGTGAAATACATAATAATTAGCCAATCACACATGGTGGATCTAGAGCAGACCTGTATAAAGAATGCATATACCCTACAATCTGATTTGTTTTCAGTTCTCTGAAGGACTGGAGTGCTGACCTGGACATTTTAAGTGATGAGAAAATGCTAGGGGCTGCTGCAGCTATTTTACATCTGCTTGTTCTAGAGGCTGAAGTCAGTGCTGCTGACAATAGGCCTAGGCTGAGAAGGAGAAGAGTGTTCAGGCCCAGGGTAACCTTCTAGGACCTACATGAGCTGGAGATTGTATAGAGCTACAGGTTGGACAGGGACTCTGAACTCTGCCACACTCGACTCAGATCCAGAGCCAACAGAGGGGAACCCATCTTAGTGGAAACAATGGTATGTGTAGCCCTTAGGAGACTAGCTACAGGTACATTTTAAAGACCAACTGAGGATGTGATGGGGTGTCACAGGCATCTGGATCCAGGATACTTCACCAGTTCCTGGATTGCATGCTACCATATGCCAATGGGCACATATCTTTTCCCCTCTCTCCTGAGGTGAAGGCCAGTAATATTCAATAGTTCTACCATGTAGCATACTACCCTGAGGTACTGGTTGCCATAGATTGTACCCATGAACACATTCAGGCTCCACCTGTTGAGCAGGGTAAAATTTATGTTAACCACAAGGGATACCACTCCATTATCTGCCAGGTCAAAATGTGCCATGCTGATAGACTCCTACCCAAAAAAACTGAATGCTGTAATTAAATCAAAAGGTGCTTCAACAAAGTATTAGTTTAAGGGTGTGCATACTTATACAACTTGATTTTTGTATGTTTTTTATTTTTTATATTTTTCTCCTAACAGATTTGTTTGTTTTTCACTGAATGGTACAGGTTATAGGTCACATTAAAGGTGGGAAAAGTTTTGAAATTATTTATTGTGGTCTCAGTTTTTATGCACCAAAAAGAGTAGAGCCAGCATGCTGTGTTCCAAAATTATCTTTATTAAAATAAAACAACAAAAATCAGACCGGTTTCGGCCGGAAAATATCACAGCCTTCTTCAGTGCAAGTCAAATACAGCTTCTGTTGCAGGTTAAATACACCCATCTTAAAGCCTATTGGCCCATACTAGAATTGTTCATTTAAACCAGGTGGAAACAATCCACCCAGTTTAACAATCCACTTTTTTTCTTTATTATTTAAAATAGAGTGCCACCCAGTTTTATTGGATTTATTGCCCTTGATGATGTCAATAACCATGAAAGAAAATCTGGCAGTGGGGTGTGTTAGATAGTGTTTATACAATGCTTTGGTTATCTTTTTATTTTTGATGCTACTGATGTGTTCAGAAATTCTGATTCTGAATGGACGAGAAGTCTGGCCAATATAGAAGCAACCACAAGTACATGTAGCTTGATATACTAACCAGTCGGTAGTGCAGTTGGCAAATAAATTTAAATCATAAACTATGGGGCTGTTGCGGCTGGAAAACTGTTTGGATTTTGTGACCTTGTCACAATGGATGCAGTAGCCACATGGATAGCAGCCAACTAAAGGATCCCCCGATAATGTAGATTGTACATATGTAGAGGATTGATTCAGTGTCCCACGCTTGTAATGATATAAATAGGAACCAAGATTTTTGCCTTTGCAGAAAGAAAACTGACATCTTTCTGGTATGATGTGTGCTAGCTCCTGATCACATTGTAAAATATTCCAATGTTTATTCACACTTTGAATTAAGTTATCAGAATTCCTGGCATAACTTGTTAAAAACCTAATTGGTTGTGATGCCGAATTGTTATGGTCTTTGTAACTTAGAAATTCTCATCTATCAATTGAATTGACCAGATTACTGGCCTGCAATACATAACCCATACCATAACCCCTAGATTTGAATCTGTTTGTAAGATCCTTCTTTTGTCTCTGAAAAGAGGAATCATCAGAGCAGATATGCTTTATTCTAATGAATTGCGATTTTGGGATGTTTCGGGCTATGTGTGGTGGATGGAAACTGGATGCATGTAGGATGGTATTGTATTGGGGATATTTCCTGAATACTTCAGTACTCAATGTATGATCTGGTAGTCTGTTGATAATCACATCCAAAAATGTAATGCTGTTCAAATCATAATGAAAAGTAAATTGTAATCCCCATGGGTTGTTGTTCAGGTAAGATATAAATTCATGTAACACATTTGTCTCACCCTTCCATACCATCCAACAGTCGTCTAAAAACCGTCTCCAAATGTCAATGTATTCCAAATAGATGTTGTTCACATGATCATAGATAAGATGTTTTTCAACAAAGGCCATAAACAGGTCGGCATATATTGGGGCAAATGAAGCACCCATCGCTGTACCCTTTGTTTGTAAATAACAAGTATCCTGATAAAAGAATACATTGCTATTCAGAACATGTCTAGCTAGCTGAACCAAAAAGGAGTTGAAGTCAGATCGGTATAAATTGGCCACTTCCAGCCAGTATGTAAGGGCTTCTAAACCAGATTCGTGTGGAATATTCGTATATAAAGCATACACATCTAGTGTGCACATCAACCAATCAGATTCCAATTGGCTATCTGAAATGATCTGCAGAAAATTTGTAGTGCCCTGTAACCGAGAAGGTACAAGATGGAGCAAAGGCTTCAAATGTTTAGTCAAATATAGAGACAAAGGTTCTGTGATATAACCCTTTCCTGAGACAGTTGGTCTACCTGGTGGATTGGTGGGATTTTTGTGAATTTTCGGCAAAAAATAAATATATTGGTTGGCCGGATCCTGAATGGTAAGTTGATGCATGTTATCATTGGTAATGATAGCTTCATCCCTAGCCTGAATTAGAAAATCATTGATTAGTCTTTTAAAACGATGAATGGGATTAATATGCATCTCAAAATAATATCTACCATCAGACAACTGTCTTTTAGCCTCTTGATCATAATCACACCAATTTAAAAGGACCACAGCTCCCCCTTTATCTGCAGAAATGATGACAATATTATTGTTGTTTTGAAGTTCCAAAATAGCTTGTTTTTCAGCAGCTGTTACATTATTCCATTTGGAATATGTGTCCGACCTGGAGAAATGCAGATCTTTGAGAACGCTATTCTGGAACTTATGTACCAAAGGATGCATAGGGGGAGAAAAGGGTGATTTGTGATAAACAAACTTGTCATCAGTGAAGTTGTTATCATTGTTACCAAAAAACATTCTCAAATTTAACGTTCTACAAAAGGACATTAGATCTTGAGCAAAAATATCTTCAGACACCATGAAACCCGGAATAAAAGTTAAACCTTTATTGAGGACAGCCAAATGGGCTGGAGGTAGCACAAAGTCAGACAAATTTAAAACATTCCTGTTATAATCCAAATCTAATTCTGCATGACCATTTTCAACAGACTCTGAATGTTGTTTATGCCTCCTATGTTTGCACCCCCCCCACTGATACTTGGGCCTAAAGGGACAGACAACGATGTCCTCTTAGCAGACGGTGAACTTGATACTGACTGTAACTCATTATCTGTGCAAGAAGAGATTTCCTCAGTCGAGGAACTTGTATCATGACCAGATTTTCTCAAAATGGAGCGTGGTCTCTCTCTTTTGGAAGTTTTAGGTAATGAAGGTGTAAACCTCACATGCTTAGTACTATTTGAAAAAGGATTTCCATGCTGGTAATCAGCTTGATCTCGCTGGAATTGTTTGATCTTCCTACTTCTAAGTTGTTGTTCTAAATTCTTCAGGTCCGTGGCTATTTTATTGATTTATTTATTATAAAAGGATTCACCTTCAAATGGTTTGACATTATCTACCAATTTGGTCACTGTATCAATCTCTTTATCAATACCCCAATCATAATATTTAGATAAGGTTTCAACAAAAGATATACTGGCCTGTTGTTGTATTGAAGACCATTGGCTGCTGAGCTCTGAGTCTATTTCCCCCACATGAGGTTGTATACATACTCTCAAACCTCGAAGGGTTATCCCTTTGGCAATATATGCCTTGAACAATTTTGAATGCCAGATGTTAGATCTTAAAGATTGAAGTTGTTTAAATAAATTATCAAAAACTATTGCACAGTTGGATTCGGAACCAAGAAAATCATTGGTGTCATTGTTATTTTGTAGTGAAAGACCCAGGCCAAATGCTCTGAGGTCTTCCCTATCAGCTGATAGTCCTGTTACCAAACTTGAAAGATCCATAATGAACTTGAGGCTTGTCAGGAGATTCAAACCAAAAAATATATTGATTTATAATACTGACAATAATAGGAACAAAAACTACGTCAGTACAATTTTGCTGGAAGAGTTACACAATTGTAGGTACAATAACAGCTCATAAACGAAGGTCCATACACCATTCAATACTAAAGCTGCATCCCTACTTAATCCATACAAAGGACAATTGCCCAGTACCAATCATAAATATCATTAAAAAAGAGGGATGCAAATGGCTCCAAACTGTGCAATATAGATAAAGAAGTTGACTATAGAGCATATGTTGTAGTAGCCCATAGGTCAAATACAACAAAAGGATCCAGAAAAATGAAACTGGACCAAATTGGTAGGCGAGTCAAAATACCATGAATTATACTTGTGTTAGCCTCAATGGACCTGTACAAGTAGTGGAAATATACAATCTAGACGAGATAATACTAAATAGTATCTCAAATAACCCAAAATAAAGCTTAATGAAACATGTATACATAAGCTGATCCTAAGGATGACCAATGGAACACTTATATGAAATTATACTGTAGGTAATCAAATGTTAAATACAGAACAAATGTCAGCCTGTACCAGAAAATATGATGTCTAAATACTGAAACTGTAAAGTAAAAAACAAATAATGGTCAATACTGACCTCATGTCATAAGTTCAATAGTAGAAAAGAACATGTTGATAATAGAAAGCAAAAAATGATATCAAACGCTCCTTGAATTATATGAAAATGCTGTTTCCAACTTGAAAAACAAACCAGTTACAGAAAATTTTGTCCATTTAAAGATGTGAATGTCCAAAATGAATCCCAGCCTTAATATAAGTAGCACCTGATATAATTATGTCCATCTGATGTAAACTAATATCGCTCATAAGCGAAATGCGGAATCCATTTGTATAACAAAAAGAAACTTCTTTCTTATCAGAGTCACCAAATGGATGATAGAAAACAGTACCTGTGTTCATCAAGCACAAAGTTTGGCTGTTAAATGTCTACTATAAAAAAGGCAAACCCACTGTTATAATCTTGTGTTGTTGCATTCATAAAATCCACACAGTTAAGATATCCAAATTGCAATTTGAACATGAAATGCGTTAAACTTGTATGGCAAAACAAATCACACAGCCTTGATATAAGTGACGCCTGGTAAAATTATATCCATCTGATGTAAAATGGTGTCTCCCATAAGCAAAATACAGAATCCATTTGTGTAAACAAAAAGAAACTTCTTCCTTATCAAAGACGCCAAATGGATAATAAGAAACAGTACCTGCGTTATTCGATCACAAAGTTGGCCATCAGATATCTACCAAAAAAGAGGGCAAACCCACTGCTTTGATCTCGTGTTATTGCATTCGTAAAGTTCACACAGTTAGACTATCCAAATAACAGTTTAAACACAAAATGCGTTAAACTTGTATGGCTCTACTTCGATGGTAGAACAAATCACACAGATAAACAACTTTGAAGTCCCCATCAAGATGAAACCAATATGGCCATGTTGAGAATCTTGTATTCCATGCCAGAAAAAGCATGATGTCGAATAAACGCCACCAATATATCCAGCTTAAACCTGGTAATAATAAATGTCAAGCGCCATATAAATCCACAGCACCAACAATGGATGATAATCCACAAAAAACAACCCAAAAGAGTAAGATGGTGTGTCGCAAAAAAATAAAAAATATAACTAAAAGAGAGATTGCACAGATAATTGGCAATCAGTATCAAGAACACAGGCCTCCAGCAGGAAATGAAGGGGAGTGTAACAGTCAAAAAAGCACTCCTGCGCGAAAGGCAAATGCATGGCTCAGGACCAAGTCAGAAGTGCCAAAAAGAGTAGAGCCAGCATGCTGTGTTCCAAAATTATCTTTATTCAAATAAAACAACAAAAATCAGACCGGTTTCGGACGGAAAATATCACAGTCTTCTTAAAACCTATTGGTCCATACTATTGGCCCATACTATCCACCCAGTTTAACAATCCAACTGGGTGGATTGTTTCCATCTGGTTTAAATGAACAATTCTAGTATGGGCCAATAGGTTTTAAGATGGGTGTATTTAACCTGCAACAGAAGCTGTATTTGACTTGCACTGAAGAAGTTATTAAGACCAACTCCGAGATTGTGCAACGATGGGAAAAAGTACAAATTTCTACTCCCTGCTGTACTGCTACCTCTCAAATACATGTTAACAATATGTAATACTAAGAGACTTTAATATCTTAAGCCCACAAGATCAATGCTCGATATTCTGAATTTTTGAAAAAATGAATTGAAACTGTGTGTGTGTGTGTGTGTGTGTGTGTGTGTGTGTGTGTGTGTGTGTGTGTGTGTGTGTGTGTGTGTGTATATATATATATATATATATATATATATATATATATATATATATCTCATTACATTAGTATTATAACATGTGTGTTGGTTGCAAATCTAACACTGCTTACAGAAATAAGTTTGGTTTTAGGGATACAAAGGCAAACAACACTCATGTAGCATAGGAATGAACATGCATTTACTGCATTTAAACCAACTGACGGAAATAATTCCATAGGACATCCAGGCATATTGCTCAATCTTTTAGCACAAAAATTCTGTACAGAGACCCAAATAATTTTCGGACAGTTATCCTAAAACAGGGATCAGGACTAGATTTTAAATTTTACACTTACAAACCCAAATTGCTAGAATAAGAGGTTTTATGTGAACATGTATTGTCTGAAGGATACAGCATTTGAAATTTAAATGTGTGTCATTATTTATGACTGCAATTTTCAATAATTTGCCAGATTAAAAAAAACATAAATTGTTTTTGACAAACAACTCAAAATATGAGACAAAAATCTGGATATACTGTGAAAATCTGAACAGTTGAGAGGCATCTATCCATGATAGCATAAAAAATGGTTAAGGCAAAGTATTGGCATTCTTTCAGTATTAACATTTATTTTCATTCATTTCATTCCAGTATTGAAGAAAAGCCTATGATATGATTTTCAGTGGCTGAATGTAACTAAATACAGTTTGGTCAGTTTAGAAGAGGTGTCCAGAGATTTTTTTTTCCTCAAGTTCATTGTGCCTCAACTGTTACCACTGGTAAAAACATACAAACCTGGAAAAAGGTGAGAGCAAGTGAGAGAGTCTCAAGCTTCTTATGTAGAAATTAATAAATAATAGATCTACAGTATATTTTAAGCTAACTGAAAGTAAGTATAAAATATAAATTAAACTATGCAAAGTATAATTTGTACTTCAGCCTATCAATGTGCTCTATTAGCTGCTTTGCATGCAATACAGCAGTCTGTTATACGCAGACAGAATGCAAAGCAATTAAGTATAACATAATGATTCTTAAAATAATAAAAAATAATTAAAAACACAAATCATCCTAAATGAATATTTTTTTTACAATACACATACACATGACAACAATAAGTAACCATGGTAATGAACTATTTTCTGGACAATGAAGTAGAAGAAAACATAACTAAGGATATATAAACTTAAAAAATACAAATACACAGTACCACAAAAAATTACAGAGCTACATAATAGCAAGAATCCATATCTGGATGCAAGCATTACTTACTTTACCCATTGATGGCATTTTTGGTCACTCAGGCTTCACACTCATGACCAAACCACACAAATTATAGGTAAACAAAGTATTACCCATGGGCTATTGCTAATTATACAAGGATTGCTCATTACTATTCAAAAATGTTCATGTTGACTGGTCAGCCCAACCAGCACACCCATTATAAATGGACCATATACCAACAGAAAAAAGTCCAATTGCTGAAGTAGCATTGAACAGCCAGACTTTCTTCTATAAGTACATGCATCTCAACTGTCGAGATTTCCACAGAATGTCCAGATGTTTGCTACATATTTTTGGTCTGTTCCTCATAAAATGTGTGGTTTTCTGTCAAATTACTGAGGTGTGAAGTCACTAAATAATTACATGAATTTTAGTTTCTGACTTTATATCCTCCAGACAATGCATGATAATACAAATCTTGTTATTCTAGCAACATTCTAAATTTATAAGAGTAACATTTACAATCAACCCCTATTTTGGGTCCCTTGTCCCCAGTTATTTAAGGCTTTGCCCACACTTTGGAGAACATTTAAGGTTAATAGGTGTGTACAGAGGGCAGAGGAAATACATAGAAAATCAGGTATGTTTTGTAAAACTAAAGAAACATACTCAGTGTTCCTTGTATTTCTGCCCTGCCTCTCTCTAATGTCTAAACTGTCTAGATTGTATACTTGAGAAAAAAAAAAAAAATAAAAATGAAAAAAAAAGCAATGGAGATATTCCTTTGTCTAGTGCTTGTTTTCAACAGCACTGATGTACTGCGTATGCTAGGAACATCAACAAAAGTGGATGAATGAGGCAACAATACAGAGGAACATTATGGATCCTTTATACAAAGACATTATTTAAGAAAAGTAAATCATTTCTTTCTTAAATATGTCATTGTATAATAGCAATAACAGACTTGTGGGTGTGGATATATGACAATTTACCCATGGATGGCTTTAGTTAATCTATTAGGCTTCGCTAACTGTAGGCAAATCCTCAATATACTCACACCCACTCATCGGTTATTGTTTAAATATATAGGCACACCCACACACACCCACACTTTCACACACTTTCACACACACACACACACACACACACATATATATATATATATATATATATATATATATATATATATATATATATATGCATATATTATTTATAATAGACACATACACTAAAAGCACATACTCAGAAAGGTATTTCATTGAGTTTTGCTGCAATTTACTGCCTACAAAGCAAATTGAGCATAACAACATTGTGTTTTAGGTGAGATGTATAACTGTACACTAAATCTGTCTTGAAAATATTAAAATTCTAGAAAAAACATGAATAATATGTAATTCTGACTTTTAGCTCAAAAATTAACGACAGCCCCATGCTCAAATTATTACTTTGTTAAAGTTCAGTGAAATGCCTGCCAGCTTCTAAGTCATTTATATGAGTCATGCAGAAAACATACAGAGTTCACGGTAAATGAGCCTTTTAGAAGCCTGCAGCCATTCAGAAAAAAGTAAGTCTTGCAAATTGCAATAGACATTGTGGCTGCAGCCAGACTAACCCATAACATAATGCCATCTATCAAGCATATTAATTTAACATTTTCAGAGTAAATATCCACTTTATCACACAGCAGGAAAGGCTGTCATATTTTATGAATATAGTTGTTACCAGGAGCAGCGCGGCTAAATGATGACAGATTTTCTTTGAAATTAAAGTATGAAAAATAATTTAGCAAAATGAAATTCACATTTGCATTCCAACATTAAAATTTTGTTTTCCACACTGCTGTAGTGCACATCTTTAAACGCTGAGCATTTGGTCCATTTAAGGAACAATCATCCCTCTCATCATACAATTCCAGTTTCTGTCAGACTGACAGTTTTGTGTAGTCTGTACAAGAACCTCTTATTTGCTTTCTTTTGACAGCCCACTAGTGTATAACCTTATGCAGCAGATGTTTATGCATTTATTTTGCTGCTCTGATCACATAACTTCCATTGCAGCCAGGGTTGCCAGATTTCCAGACACCCAGGTAGGGACAAAAAAAAAGAAGGTCTCTCACGGCAAGTGAAGACCAAAAAAAAAAAAGGGGGGGGGGTCTTCGGCAAGTGCAGACCAAAAAAAAAAAAAAAGGTCTTTATTGCGGAACAGAGTTCCACATTAAAGAACTGAGCTCACTCAGTAGCTCTGCACTAATCACGGAGCTTGTCGTGTTTAATGCATTGCAGTTCCGCATTCAACACAAGTAGCTCCGTGTTTAGCGATTTTTGATTGGCCCGTATACCGGCATATGGGCCAATCAAAAATCGCTAAACACGGAGCTTCTTGTGTTTAATGCGGAACACAAGAAGCTCCGTGTTTAGCAATTTTTGATTGGCCCGTATGCCAGGTATACGGGACAATCAAAAAAAAAAAAAACAAACAAAGTGGAGGCTGGCCGGGATTTAAACCGGCAGGGCGGGACTCGGGATCAGGCTGCTGATCTCGGGACAGTCCTGCCCAAATAGGGACGTCTGGCAACTCTGATTGCAG
Organism: Protopterus annectens; assembly: GCF_019279795.1. Classification (NCBI taxonomy): domain Eukaryota; kingdom Metazoa; phylum Chordata; order Ceratodontiformes; family Protopteridae; genus Protopterus; species Protopterus annectens. The sequence goes on along the minus strand of NC_056733.1, from coordinate 140,657,031 downwards.
CACACTTTTGTTAAAAGAAAAGTTATTTATTATCTTGAATCTGACATGGGAATGTACATCATCATTTGGAGCCAGCATATCCTGCATGCTACCAACTCTTCCAACTATGAAAAACAATTCTTAATCTTTCTTTCCTCATTCATTATGTGCATTACCAAGGTGGGATTCGAACATCTACTTTCTTATTCAGTTATTTGCAGTTAAGTAAAGAAGACTTCAGTTGTGCCCAGTGTTACAAATGTACATTTGCAGTTGTTGTTAGGGTTTTTGTTCTGTTCCATAACATTGGTGCAGACTGCTCATTTCTTTTTCAAGAACATGTCTGAGCTGTGAATTCAGCATTCTATGGCACATAAGACAATGTATTGTCCTTCATTCCCCCTTATAGAGCAAAAGCAGGTACAGGGTTTAGAAAGTGACCAATGTTTTTTTTTTTCTGTTTGACTAATGTTTCCTGTTTGATCTTCTTTGAATATCATGGTGCAATGCTATTTCTGAGCTAGACTTCACTAACATGCCTCACATGGACTAATACCTTTCTGAGGAAATGCTATAGCTTATAAATGCCAATGTTTATAAAGACACCTCTACAGCAGGTTGAGATGAAACTCCCCAACCTTCACTTGTGAATAGGAAAAAAAATATTGAGAGGCAGAATGCTGTTATCCGTATAAAATCATTGAAAGTGTGATTGCTTTGTATGCTCCACAATGATTCAGTTCTTTTGGGAGATTCCTCCCATCTTCAAGTTGGTGTAACTATGGGGTTGGCATATATAACTTTGGGGCTGTGAGGAGTACAAGGGGGCACGCCCTCTGCAAAAAAAAAATTGCTTAAATTTAAATGTTTATCCATTCTTTGTTTCAGGTATGGATACCTAAAGCAAGTAACAAATGAAGGAATGCAGTATGGAAGGCAAAACCAAACCAACAAGTAAAAAAAATGACACCAATAGATGAAGTGTACCACATGGTTTTACTATTTATTTATTATTTATTCATTTTTATTGCTTCTATATTTTTAAGTTGATTTCAAGGCTACCCTGATATACATTTCACTGTTTTGACACTTGTGCAATAAATATAGCTTTTAAATTCTGTATATATGTATTTAAATTGCATTTTATTTATATATTGTTTTTTACCAAGTATGGCACTGTTTCTTTAAAAAGTACTTTAAAAGTTTTTTTTAAAAATGTATTCTATACTGATTGCCTAATTGGGACTGAATGAATTGTTAGTACTATATAAATGCTTTCAGAACCATTGTATTTCATTCTGATTAAGTCTGCATAGTATTGTGGGCAAAAAGCTAACTGTCCATTTGTGAGCTCTAATAAAAATTTTATCTGTGGAGTTCCTGCAGCCTGGAGTTTGTGTCTTCATATCTGGAGTTAGTGTCCGCTTTCTGGAGGTGGAATTTGGTATCATTTTTTATTTGTTATTTTGGATAACTGACTTTGTGGAAGCTGGTGATTCATAGTAGAAACATTTGAAAAACGCATTATCGATGGAGTCATTAGCAAATAAAACAATAAAGAAAAAGAGCAAATAAATGAATAGCAAGTGATTTGTAGCAAGTGATTTGGGGGTAATTCATCATTTAGAATCCCTGGCCACTTTCTTTAGACATAATGATGCAGAATAGAAATGATGTTGAGAGGTAATTTCTCAATTCAGTTTGAATAGAAATTACATTCAGAAGGACAGAAAAGCAAAATTTGATGTGATTTTATTTAAGGATAGATGCTAAAGTTACCATTTTTACCTGACCCCTAGAATCTGTGTAATAACTGTGTGGTCATGAGAGTCCTTAAACTTAAAATGTTCAACTATTGGCCATCTGGGCAAGTATGGGATAAAACAATGAAATGTTCCATCAAAACACAAATTATTTGAAAAAAAATGATTGCAAATACCAATGAAAACTTAATATTTCTAGCATAAATAATTGAAATTAACACATACTGTAAATGTAAAATTGAACTCTGCCTTCAAAAACTGACAGTTAACTTTGTTAGTAGCTTTCGCCTTACACTAATCTTCTATGCAAGTCACAAAATAATCTATAACACTCTTATTAAACATTGCTATTTATTCAGGAGCGATGTTTAATGAGATCAGGCTACAACTAACATCCATTTGCATAGGGGCACACTGCATAAAAATGTAGTCAAACAAAAGGGCAGCCAGGTACAGCTTAAGGATTTTGACCACATAAACACCTAGCCTGAAATTCATTAAAAGTCCCATCACTAGCCATATGGCTCACTCTATAAAGGCTCTTCCAGCACATTGCACCCTTTTGTGATTCAGGAACATGCTAGCCCCAGTGAGGTAAGACCTCATTAATTTGCATATTTCCTGCATTGGAATTACTACCAGGATGCAGATCATAGTATCCTCCATACCTGGATGTTTCACTGGGCTATTAGGAAATAGTATTACTCCATTTCAGGGCACATTTTGGGGTAGTGCTTGTGGTTCTGACACTTATGATGACAATTCCTGCTGTATTAAGTCTTCATGCAAGCCAACCTTCTCACATTGTTGTAGTGTATATTTGAGCTTCAGTGCAATTTCCACATGGGTCTGGCTCTCTGAATTTGATGTTATTGCCTCATAAAGCTGCATTTGGTGCATTCTGCACAACTGACCATGACTTCTTTGAACCACTGAAGCAAAATATAGTTAAAGGACAATTTATGAGGATTAGTAGGTTGACTGATGATATGGCTTTTTTGAGAAGGAAAGTGAAATAATGAAAGAAAAAATTTATAAATGTGGGTATCCTAAAGACTTGGTGGATAATGTGAGGATGGCAGTAATAGAGAAACAGAGTTTGGAGGAAGAAAGGTGTTTAATTATGGAACAGACTGGAGAAAGAACTAAAACTAAAGATTCTTCTCTAGCATGTTTGCTTGAAAATTCATGAGATGAAAAAGGTATCAATCCGATTATCATTAATAATTTGATATTTTTGATATATTTCCCTGAATTGAAAGGAATTATACGAGATAGTCCTATCTTTGTTTCTAGAAGGGGGAAATATGAAAGAACATTTTTATAGAAATGTGTGCAAAAAAGGTAATGTTAATCTGTCTCCAAAAGGGATGTTTAAATGTCAAAAATGTAAATATTGTACATTTATTATAGAGGGAGACAGGTTTTATTTGGCAGCTAGGAAAACTGAAATTAAATTGTTTCATAAGTATATGTGCAAAACTAAATTTACAGTTTACTTAGCTAAATGTGAGTTATGTAAATCTTTTTACATTAGAAGGACAGTGGGGGAATTTTATAAGTGAATTTATGAGTGTTTGCCTGCTGTAGGTAGTATGGATTTAAGTAATGCTTTGGTGAAGCATACAGAGTCTAAGCATATTGGGAAATGGATAAAGTTAATTTTAGTTTTATAATTATAGATCATGTCATACATTTTGAGCAGTGTTTTGATGCTGAAATTGTTTTAGATGCTAAGGAATATTGGTGGTAAGTAAAACTGAATGTGTGCTACTTCCCTGGCATTAATGATAGGGAGAATTTTAAAGTGATGTTACGGATGAAAGGGTTAAGTCCTTAAGTCGTTAAGTTAAAATGGTCATGTGATTTTAATTATGTATTTAAAGAATGTTTAGAGAAATGGAAGTTTGTCTGATGAAATTCAATGTATTGAATGAAAGTGCTTACCAGTTGATGTGTTTATAATAAATTCTGTTTTTAGTGGTTACGGTAGCCATTATTTGTTTTATTTTCTAGCAAATGTTATAAAATATCAATTTCTTGGATCCATAGTACTGTAACCAGCTTACAGCCATTTCTTGTATCTCAGTTTGGCACTCTTTTTTTAAACAATGTATAACTTTCTTCTAAAAAAGTGTATAAATGCAAACTTCTAATTGTATGCATCAATGCCTGTAGAATAAATAATAAGTGGGCTTCACTATAGACATGGCTGTCTACAAAAAAAAACACCATGATAGCCATCACAGACACTTTTTTAAAAGATGACTTTGTCCCATCGACCTACTATATTCAGGACAATTACTACATCCTTTATGATAACAGACCAGGGAATAAAATGTGTGGGTATGTCATGCTTCTCATTAAATGTAATAACTTTCTCCAAAATATTCACTCAACAAAGCCTAATCAGACTAATGATAATGCAACAAAGTGTATTTTAGCTTACCTATCCTTGGGAAACTATACCCACCTGATCATTGCTGTATTCTGTATCCCTCTACCTAATCTACTTATAGTATCTAAGACACCATTTTTTAAATGTTCCCTCAAGGTCCAAATAAGAACACAATTATTCTCAAAGACTTCATCCTGAATGCTATCAGCCATCACAATAAACGCCTTAACAATATCCTGCATCAACTTAATCTTGAACAAATCAATAAACAAAATACACTACTCAACGTCTTATCAGGAAATCAACAATTTCTTGATCTTACCATTACCAATATATCCCACTGTTGTAATGGCACAACAATTTTCCCAACTTTCTGTGTGACTACTGCCCTGTATTGTCATGCTGATCATTTAAAACTCTAAAATTCATAGGTTCATAGGAGATTACTATGCTAATGGCTTAAGAACCCTTACAAGCCTAGCTAATATTATCTGATTTACCCTATGTATGGCCACTAGGGACAAGAGGATGGGATGGATTTGTGTCTCTGCCTTGATTATCTTACAGATTGCCCCTGTCCATAAGGGGCATAGGCAATATACCAGGTGTGAATTTGTGATTCCTCATCCATTGATCTAAATTGCATTTGAAGACAGCCACAAATGTGATAGGCATGCCTTTCCCTCAACATAAACTAGCCTTGTTGGATTTACATCTGAATTCCATTAACTGGTCACCTGTCTACCAACACAATGATCCAACAACTCTCTTATCATTCCTCATTGACACCCTATTGGTTATCCAAGACTCATTTTCTCCCAGGAAAAAAATGCTTATGACTAACAAATGATGTCACATAAATGAAACAAAGAGATAAAGCTTTGTCAGCCTAGAAGGAAAATTCCTCCAACATTCTATTACATGACAGCTACCTCTTCTTAAGAAAGCTAACAGAATTGTTACTAACTTACCCAAATCCCTCCACCTAATAGCATAACGAATATCTGCATTAAAAAATTCCAGAACCTTCTGGCTGGAATAAACTATCATGTCCCAGCATATTATTTGTACTACTCAGTCACTTTCTAACTCTGCTGAGTATTACAAAAGCCTTATCATCTCATCATTAAATAATATCACAAGCACTTTTCCAAGCTGTAACTACAATTGCCATCCAATACAAATTAACAGTCAGTCACATCTCTACACACTTGCTGAATATGCTGCTACATTCCACTTCTCTGCAGTCTCTGTAAAAAGAAATTAAAAAGCTATTACAGTACCTAAAACCCACAGCTGCTTCTATCTTTGCACTTTATCCAACTTTCCTTACTAAAACAAAAGACAGAATAGCCATATCCCTGTCATTCATTTATAAACTTCCACTCTCCTCACATGCAGTACAATCTTTCTGGAAGCATGTACATAAGGCCCCCCAAATCACAACACATAAAAATGTTTGCCCAATTTCTTCCCTTTGTTATACTGCTAAAATATTTTAAAAAACTGCTGTATAAACAGCACATTAATACATCTGAGCTTCTCTCTTACATACAACACTGATTCAGGGATGGTTGTAGCACTTTTTCTGCTTTACTCTCAGTTACTAACACTATCTACAGTAACTTGAATGATAGCCCCACAAAAGCAGATATTTTTGTTGTTAAGTCACGTACTTTGAAACTGTCAACTACATACTGCTGCTGGCCAAATCACACAAATTTAGTTTTGAGAAGACATTACAAGTTCTATTTAATAATCAACTATCTCCAATTGGTATCCTAATTATAAAGAGTCTTCCAAAGCTCTGTGTTAGGTCCACTACTCTTTTCATTATTCATTAATGACATTATTGAAAACTTGCCTCATCACACCTTCACTCTTTCCAAAGATTACATACTTTTACTTCAAGCAAACAAATGCCCTACCACCCTACAAGTGCAGTTCCAACAGGCCTTCTTAGATCTCTGTCAGGGATCCAATCAAGTTAAGTTTCAGATTAATCACAAATATTTAGGATTAACCCGTTATCCATAATTTAACTTTACCATTCATACTGATAAACCTATTTGCAAACTCCTCTTACAACAAAAGCTCTGCTATAAAGTTTCTAATCTTCACGTACTTATTGACTGCAAAGCTCTGGTTAAGAATGTCCTTCTTCCAAAAGTAGAGTATGGAATCCCACATATTTATTTTCACTCCACTTTTAACATCGAGAGATTGCAAATCACAGTTCACAAATTTTCTATATTTGCCTTACTTTCAATCTCAAGGGCAGGCCAATGCAATCTACTACAAGACCTAAAGTGAGTTCCTATAACAAAAATAGACACTTATTTACTTAGCACACTATTGTATAAAATCCTAAAAAACAGGATATTGTCCTCCTGTGAAAAGAAACCTCCAAATTAGGCAACCCTCTTACTCTTTACAAACTTAGCGTCCTGCATTTATAACACTCATTGGCAAGACAGCCTTCTCCAGAGCTGGAATGGTTATCCTAAATTAGCTTCCAGTTGATATCCGAGGTCTGGACATTCTCTCTGAGTTGAAAAATATACTCACTAAGCACCTCTTTAATGATGTTGAATGTAAATGCTTTAGGGACAATGAATCATGATTTACTTATAGCAACACTTTGGTAATTGCTGTTTAGATATTTGGCAGTTAATTATTCATTTACATAGCTATGTTGTCAGTTATTTGTGACTAATTTATTAATGTTTGGGTATTTTGACAGTTAATCATTCATTTACATAGCTATGTTGTTAGTTATTTGTGATCAATTAATTGCTGTTTAGGTATTTGACAGTTATTCATTTTCACAGTTGTATCCTCAGTTATTTGTGATTGATTAAGTGCTGTTTAGGTATCTGACAATTAATCATTCATTTACATGGTTCTGTTGTTAGTAATTTGTGATCGATTAATTGCTGTTTGGGTATTTGACAATTAATCATTCATTTACATAGTTGTCAGTTATTTGCGATCCATATAGCTGTGTTGCCAGTTATTTTTGATCACTGAATCATTGTTTGGGCATTTCACAGTCGATCATTGATAATGGAGGCCAAACTATTGGAGATTCACTAAAACAGTGTAAGTACTACACTCTTGTTATTTAGTTCTCACCAGTTATGTGTATATGAATGGCATTACACTGAATGACACACTGATTCTTATACTGAATGTACTATTGTTAATGCAATTTTAGAATGCACAGCTGCAAAGATGACTGCTGTTGTACACAGACAGTATCAAAGACATTACTGTGCACTTCAGAATCAGCAACAGAAGCATGATATGCACTCTAATGCTTTTGAATGATATAAAAATATTGCATTATGTATTTAACTGCGTTGTTCATAAGAAATCATCTCTTGCACCTAGACTATATGATCTGAATGTCATAAAGTCTGACATGACTGCAACATTTCATCAATAACACTAGAGTTATGCATTCGTTGCCTAGCATTCAATGAACATATCAAATACTGTGCCTAGGACCTGTCACAGCTATGGTAATTGATTCAGTTGTATCACTGGCAGCTCTTAACTATGCTGATGCTGTAATAAGAAAAATGTAAGCAAGCCTGCTGATGTCCTTATAACAGCATGGTATGACACAAAACTTTCATTTCGGGTATAACAAACATAGCATATCAACAAATCAGTACCGTATCATCCAAGATACAGATACAGTTCAATGAATTTATTAGCTGTGCTCTGCTATATCCATTAAAGCAAGGGTCTCAAACTCATGACCTTCTTAGCAGATGTGGTTGCTGAATTTTATGTGCATGGAAAGATGATACCCTTGTGTGATGTTCATGTCTATGAATAAGTTGTTTGCACAACAGCCAAGATTTGTATGACACTGTAATAGTAAATAACATCTCAGTCCAACTGTGGTTGTTGTTCTTCCTCTTGGAGCCATTTCATTGCTCAGTTAACTTTCCTGTTACATACTCTATGCTGATTTAGGGTAAAGTGGCTAATCACAGAATTAATGCACTATTTCTACATGAGGTAAGTAGTAGAGAACAGTTTCTCAGTCTAATTCAAGATGTCAACAGCAACAGATGCTCTTGATCTTCTCTTGGAGGTTTTCTTTTACATTTTATGGTGCTCAAGTTGGGGGTAACTATGACTGACAGCAGCAAACCGAAATACATTGCTGTGGCTTTATTTTTACCATTTTTTTGCAATCACAATTTAGAGTTAATCATCAAGCAGAGAAAGCTCTTTGTGGGGCAATCAAGGTGCACTTAATTTATTAGTTTAAAATGATAATTTTTTGTGCCTTTTGAAACAGTGAATGTGTCTGAGAGCAATGTGTTAAAATACCTTTTACTATGCCAATTTTTTTCTTTCAGTTTTAATACAAGCAAATGTAGGGGGGAGGCCAATAATGGTGCTGTCTTTTGTAGGGGAAGGTAGCAGGCTATGTATGAAGGCACAAGGCACTAATATGACTATTATTGAGTTATCATTGTCATGGGTTTTCTGGGAAGGAGAGCAGTGTGCCTGTGAGCAACAAATTGAAATACATGACTGTGATCAAAATGTATTTCACTTTCTTCACAATCTAACATCAGATGTATATATGGAAAGTTGCCTTTTCATTTAGGTGAAGAATAGGCCATATGTGTGTGTAGCCAAAGTGAAGGTAAGTGACCCTTGGTAAATGATCATTGATTTGGCTCATTGTGGAAAGTAATGTATGTGCCTAATAACAATGAGCCGAAGTCCATTATTGTTGTCATTATATTTATATGACTTCTTTACAGTCAAAGATAGTGAACACTTTTAGAAGAGTAGGGTGTTTCACTGGGACCACATGCATAGGAAATAAGCTGTGTTTTGTTAGTGAAACCACAGCCCATGTGTTGGGTACTGCTTTTTTATAACTTTTGTAGTGCAAACATTTTTAGATTCAGCTGACAACCAAAATGCACATTTTTACTTTTTCCTCTCAGGTGCAAATATGTAATACATAACATCAGAAATATAGTTTACCTTTATAATACAAGAACTGAATACATTATTTAGTTGTCCATAAAAGCAATGCTTTTCATCACAGTTTATTCTATTTAATAATCTGAAGGTATTAAAATTATCTTGGAATGGTATGTTGTCTTAAGACTGGATGACAGAAGGTTGTGGTAATAGGGATCAGAGCTGAAAACTGTGATCCTAAGGTTGCTATTACTCCCATAAAACATTAAAAATCACAGCTGGCACTGCTCTCCCATCTCTGCTGCACAAATACAATATCTATCTATCTGTTGATCTACCTATATCTCCATCTATCTGTCTGTAAAATATAAGATAGCAGTACCTCTGAGTAGGGGAATTCTCCATGACACAGCTGTTTTGATCTAAAGCTGCATCTTTCACTACTTACAGATTTGTGTTTACACTTTTCAGTCTTGGTCACGACTGCCTTCAGCTTCTGTCTGACACTCAGCCTTCAGATGACTATACTAGTCCTCATATGTTCCCAAGGGTTGTGTGCTTTGTATGATGAACACTTAGCTGTGCTGTATCATATAAATGGGTAAATGCAGTATGGATCCCAGAGTGTGTACTCACTATTTGGATGTGCTATATCCATAGACATACATAACTATTCTTGATTTGCAGTGTTACCTGATAATTAGCTATGTCATAACCAATGCGTGGGCTCGTAATATGGGTTTTAAAGTGAATAATGATTAATTAGCTCTGCTATATCTGATAAACAGGCATGTACAATATGTTTTGCATTACAACTTTTTAAATAGTTATGACAACAGATTAATGGGCGCATATTCTCTACACCTTCTTTTTCTAACTTCTATGTCTATCTTGTGACTTCTGTCTTTTGCTCTTTTGCTTCTTCCTCCCCTCCTTACTAGATCCACCTTATAACAAACTACAGAGCTCTAATGACTTTTGTTTTGTATTCAATCAAACTTCTAAGATGTTTGCTATGCAAGGGGGTCCAGGGAAGTAAATACTGTGGGAAGAAATAGCCAGGAAATTGTTATGGGTAGGCTTATATAGGCCCTATGGCCGATAGCCTAGTACCAACCTATGAACCTATGTATTTAAATATCTTCTATAATTGCTATTACTGTTTGTTTGCAACTGTTTTTGTAACTTTATTTGTAATTGTTTCTGGGTTCTGGCATATAGCTCATGAGCCATTTCCCTGAAAGCTGCATCACTGGAAACAGACGGCTGCAGCACAGCTTAGTTGTAGAGCAATCTGGCTAAAAAGCACAATTGCTGCAGCTGTGCACTAAGACAAGAAACAAGGAACATCATGGCGATCCTGTAGGGCAGCGACCGTAACTAAGGTTATTCTTATTTCAGTACATTTCCCCGCTGCCTATAACAAAGGAATTGTAAAGGCAGTGGTGAAACATACTGAAATAAGAACACCTTTAGTTATGGAAGCTGTCCTAAGGGATTGCTGTGATGTCTTTTGTTTTTTGTCCTAGCGCACATTTGCAATAATTGTGCTTTTCAGCCAGATCACTCTACAGCGAAATGCACATTTTTACTTTTTCCTCTCAGGTGCAAATATGTAATGTGATGTAGCTCGCAGGGAAATTTCTCATGAGTTACACGTTGGAACCCATCGTTTCTGTATGGGGCTTTTCCCCCAGACCTCTCCTAAAAATGGGCTATCACTCAGTTGGACCTTCCCAGTTAACAAATGTCAAAATAAAAATAAATAAATAAATTTTAGCAGTGCATAATGTCTTATTCAGTTAGTTTATGAGATCTGCAGCATATATCAATTAATTTGCTGTGATTTATCTGCTAAATGGATATGTACTATGGGTTTTACAGTGAGATTAGTTAATTAGATACAGTACATTGTATTAAATAAATGAATACATTTTGTTTTTGCAGTGCAAGCTGGTTAATTAGCTGAGCTACATCTGATAAATTATGTATGTTGTCATATAAATGGGATTCCCTGTCAGACATGTGAAAGCTAATACTGTGACTCTTAACACTTTAAAAAAACTAAACTGTGATTCTGACAAAAACAGTGCATTCCAAACTTTATAACACTTATAAAAAGTTTTGGCAGGCTGTACCACCACACCCCTGTACTGACTCTAACTGTTGTACATCAGAGTCAGGGGATATTTTGAGATGCCACAATCTCAGAATTAATGTATATATTTCCCCTCTTTGCACTTCTTCCTACTACAGTCTTCAGACGTTCAAAGGGTACCTGACAAAGGGATACATATGGTATGAGTTATATATTCCATACTGGTAAATTAGATTGAATATAGGAGATGTATATGGAAGTATACTATTGGTACTGAACTGCATTCTGGTCAATTGTTGTGCCTTCCTCATAAATATTCACTAATACCTATTGATTGTCTGGTATTTTCCCAAAAACACATAACCTTGGATTAAAATAACAGGGTGCCATGAAATTCTGAATGTACTGTTTAAATTCTGAGATATCTATCTATATATATAAGTTCATAGGTTCATAGCTGATTTCTAGGCTAATGGCAAAAGAGCCTTTACAAACCTACCAATACCCAGGATATGACAACTTTATATCTTAATTCCCCATGTATGGGATGGGGTAGTATCAGTTAGTGGGTCTTTGGGTGTTGGAGCCCTGAATAATTTCACAGACTGCCTCTATTCATAAGCAACATGGGCAGTGGTCTATGAGTGAATTTGCAGTTCCCCATTCATTTATCCAAATTATTTTTATAAAAAAGTGAAGGATGGGCTTTATTTTACGAAGATGGGAAGCTCATTCCATAGATGAAGTAGCCTTTGGGATATAAATCTACCTCTCCAGCATATTCTATTAGAGTCACAAATAAGGTTCAGGTGCATGGAAGGCATAACTGTTGTATAATAGTTTCTTGCAAATATGTAACATTTTCATCATGTCTAGATCAGAGAATGCCTTGTAGGTCAGGCATAAGTAATTTCTCAAAAAAATGATTTGAGATGGAGTGAAGAGATAGGGCCTTTAGTCAGTCTGCAGAACCCATGTGCCGTATACTTTGTATTCTTTGTATATTTTTAGTGAGAAACCTCTGGGGCAACTCCAGTTGCTGTAAGTGCCTGGTTAGGTACATGCAGAAGGGAGAATTGTACTTGATTATAGGGCTGATGAGGGGTGAGTACAATGGCATTATGTCTTCCTTAGATCTTGATGCCATGCCTTACTTATAAGATGAGCCATGCTAAAGGATGTCCGCACTACCGTACATATCTGGTGATCAAAGTTTAGGTAATTATCTATGTTCCTAGATCCCTCACCACTGGGTATACTTTTAGGGGTGTGCTGTCAATATTATAATTTGCAGAGATACCTGATTTACCAAAGAGTATGCTTACACATTTTTTAACATTTATTCTCAGACCATGGTTTTGGCACCAGTTGTTTGTCATTTTTAGGCCTGTTTGCAGATTTCAGCATATTCTGGGTATTCGATGATTGCTCTCAGCTTACAGTCATCAGTGAACTTGGTGAGCCAGAGGCCCCCAACTGTGGCCTCCACTTCAGGAAACCATATACTAAACAGGAGGGGTCCTTACACTGAACCTAGTGGGGCACTGCTAGTAACAGCTTTCTTATAAGAAGTAGATTCACCTATCCAGGCAGCATGTGTCCTGTCAGTGAGCCAGTTGGCTATCCATCTGACAATGTAGGTCTTTATGCCTAACTTGGTAAGTTTATCTATGATCCCTGAGTGGGGGTATTGTGTCAAAAGCTTTGATCAGGTCTCAATAAGTTGTGTGTACCATTTTACCCTCATCCATGGCCCTGTTGACTTTCTTGAAGAATTCCACCAGATTGAGCAGGTAAGACTTCCCTTTGACAAAGACAAATTGTGTCTGGTCCAGTGTTTGGAGAGTTCCTATGTTGTTATTGATCAGATCCATGATAATTCTCTCCATGGCTTTGCAGATAAGATTGGTCAAGCTTATGGGTCTGTAGTTCCTGAGTTAGTTGATGCCCCCCCCCCTTGTGCAGAGGGACAACTGTTGCAGTCCTCCATTTCTCTGTCTTGAGGCTGTGCATAAAGAGGTTTTCTAGTGATTTTGATATATTCTGTTTTAAGCTATTTAAGAAGCATTCTGGAATGTTTGCCAGAACCCATGGAGGCTGTGTTGTTCCCTCCTAATGACCAGTAGGGGACTGGTTGCAGGTATTTCTTTAGGCGTGGTAGGAGGTGATGAGGGTAGAAGCTTGAACTGAACCTGTTAGCCAGCAGGTTTGCTATAGTTTCAGCCTGGGTGTAAGTGTTGCTGTTCATGATTGACTTGACACATTGCTGAGCATTTCCCCTGAGGTTATGAACATAATTAAAAAAGCCTTATGGTTACCTTTTTCATCTTGGAAGCTATCGTTGCCTCATGGTATACTTTGGCAGATTTGACCAGCTCTGTAATTTGTTTGATTAAACTGGTGAGTGTCTTTTTGCACTGTTTTATCTTTTCCTTCTTGGTTTTGGACAGAATGTTTTACTTTTGTTGAATAGCCTATTTATGCTAGGTGCTCACCATGGTGGTTTATTTTTATTAGTAATCATAGGTTTGATTCAGACATGTGCTGTCTCCATTATGCAGCTATGAACGTGGTTATACAGTGCTTTTGTGTACAGCTTAGAATAGGCCTCAGTGTCATCCTGGTTCGGAGGGGCTTGGAAATTTGATAAGCTGACACTTAGTTTGAGGTAAATGGCCTTAGCAAAGTTCTTAACAGGTTTGGAGTTTGATGGAGTTCTAGGTTAGTTTTAATACTAAAGGAGATCATTTTGTGGTAGGATCTCACAAGGGAGGAGTTAATGCATGGGAGGGAGAAACATTTCCTTAATATTTGTAAGTACTAAGTCTAGGATATTTGTACCTCTAGTTGGGGAGCTAATTAGTTGCTCCAGGGTGCTTGCATTGGCAAAGTACATAAACCTCTGAGCAAGTGAATTATGGGTTGAAGTCTCCCAGTTTATGGAGGAGTATTGATGTTACCCATAAGTATGGTGTAGGCTGAATGTTAAGAGATTCAAGTAGGTTTAGGTAAGAGGTCTGGTTTTAAAGACTCATGCTAAGGGATCTCTAGCTAGCGAGGACATGATAGGGGGTCACATCTATGGTTAGGTGGGTATGGAGCAGCTCAAGCAAGGCATGTTGTTGGACCAGTCTACCAGTGTACTTGTCCTTTATGAACACTGAGACACCTCCTCCCTTTGTTTTATCCTGAGCCCGGGCAGTTTGAAATATGTGAAAAGCATTATAGGCTTTGATAGCTGGGGTGCTTTCCCTGGTTCTGAACCATGTTCCCATGACTGCACATATGTCTGCATTCTCCAGGGTGAGGAGTGCTTCCAGGGAGTGCAGTTTTTTTAATTAAACTCCTAGCACTGAGCAGCAGTACCTCTAGTAGTCATGAGTGATTGTTATTATATTGGAGGTTTTAACAACTTGGCATGGCCTAAAACAAGCACTGTGGGGATAGATAAAGTTTTTGCCTATATCTGGAAGCCAAGTGGTGATAAGTGCAAACCGTCTCTGCTTGTTGATCATGTCTCCCCATTTTTTTTTTTTTTTGCTGCTATTGTGGCATCATCATTGCTGAAGGGAGGATGCTACTTAAGGCTAGATTCAGACCCATCTGGGATACATATTCAGAGAGCTCCATCATGTCTCTCTTCATATAGTCCAGTGAGGTATATCTTTGATCATTTATGCTCACATGGACTATGACCATGTCATACTGGTACTTGTGATTTAAAGACCTAAGTGCATGTGTAGTCTTGTGGACCCTGGCTGTAGACAGACAGCTCACTGTGATATTCTCCTTATATAGCCTTAGACATCAGTATGTCTTACAATGGAATCCCCAATAACTAGAATGTTTGGCTGCATGGGGTGTTGCCGTATGGGCTTGGAAGTGGGGCTACTGTGATTGTCAAAGTTATCTGTTTTGTGAGGTGCTGTCTTTTTTGAATGTGCGTAGGGCCACTGAGAGATGCTTGTAAGAGGCCTTGGAGGTTTTGATAGATTAAAAGTGAATACCTCTGCATATGTGGGTCTATGTATTTGTTCCTTAGTGTTGGTAGTGAATGTTATGGATGTAATGCTGACAACCTGGTTTGCATTTTCTGTGTGCGTATGTGAGAGCTTTACCTCCAATTATATTGTGTATCTATATCTCTCACGCACTGAGTTTGTCTGTTCTAAAATTAAATGGTTGTCAGTGAACATGAGGTAGTTACTACACTGCCTCAGGATGCCCATATTCATCAGCCCATAAAAGAGATGACAGGGAAACAACTATCCATTATCTCCATTATACCAGATCCTTAGTAGATGGGAAAGAGTAGGGGAGAGTCACTAAAAGTTCTAAGTGAGATTGTTTAGTACTATACTACACTGTTAGATGAGCTGCAGTGCTGCTGCCCTCTGCACACACTGGCAGCTCTTCGGGCAGCTGTGAATAGTGGGAGTCTATGCGAGTCTATGGAGAGTGTTTCTCACAGGGGATTTTAAACTGGAGTGGTTTGCTGATATACATTGTGCATACAAGAGGCACTTAAACTAGCAGTATGAAAGACTTTTACAAAGTTAAGCACTCAAGCCAATCAGATAAACACAAAATAGGTCTTCCATCAGCAGTTTCCATCTCAGATGGGTTAAACCAGGCTTCTACTCACACCAAAGTGCAGAAAAACACTCAATGTAAACAAACTGGTTTTGAGCTCAAGTGCAGTTACAAATACTTTACAACAAAAGGCAAAACTCCTGCTTTATCAAGAATATTTGGAAATAAGTTCACAAACCCTGAGAAATGTTCACAAATACAGAAAAAGGTGTACAAACGTAGAACTTCTACAAACACAGAAAAAACCTTTGCAAAACTTAGAAATATTTTGCCAAACTCAGAAGAACTTTAGCAAACTCAGAACAGTTTTGTAGTATCAGAGGAGGTTAGGAAATATCAGAACACTGTTAAAACAACCTGAGAGCTATACAGTAATCAAGCATTTGGCATTTCCTTAACAAGTGCAGGCCGAAAAACAGCGATAAATTCATCCACAGAAATGCTAAATACCACTGAGATAGTTAGAGAAAGCGCAAAAAGTACTTATATCAGCTTTCTCAGTCCACAGATGTTTTTAGAAGCAATCCAAGGTCTTGTAGTCACAGGTGTCCAAGCCAGGCACCGGAAAGCTCTGTGTGTATGTGAGTGTGTGTGTGTGTGTGTGTGTGTGTGTGTGTGTGTGTGTGTGTGTGTGTGTGTGTGTGTGTGTGTGTGTTTAACAGTTTGGCCCATAATCTGTCATGCTATCATCCCATCATCACAATGTCATAAAAGCCGCAAACACTTGACACAAAAAACAGCAAGAGATAAGCCACTTAATAACAGTAAAGTCTGAAATGGTGGTTTGTGCAAGGAAATGATACAATGTATGACTGACCTTTCACATAGGTAGAAGCACAACTGCAATAACTGTTACATGAGTTTATGAAATTTTCCTATTATAATCAAAGTGTTTATAAACCTTAGTTCTAATGAATGAGACTATCTCCTGTTTTAATTCACTCATGATCCACTGTATGAAAGAGTTTTTGCAATCTTTCACCAGCCCTTATATTTTTTGTAAAATGCTTTATGGGACCAACAAGGACATTACATTGTAGGGCAGCATTTTAATTTCTCTGCCAACCATTTGTTCATAGGTTGATAGGATGGTACTCAGCTATTGGTCCTAGGGCCTATACAAGCCTAGCCATAAAAATTCCCTGGCTATTTCTTCCCAAAGTGTTTACTTTCTTAAACCCCTGTCTAGCAGGGCAACTGACGTGATCACCGGGGTGAATTTCCTATCTCCCATCCAATCGTCAAGGTTCCTTTTGAAGAGAGCCAAAGAGGCGCTCTGCTTGATATGCATGGGCAGTCTGTTCCAGAGTCTGGGGAGTCTCTGGGTCAGGAATCTATCCGTCCAGCATGTTTTGTTCATTGTGATGACAAGGTTTAGATCCCTGGAGCATATGGCTCTTTGAGAATGGGATTTCTTTATGTGTAGCATGTCTAACAGCTCTGGGTTTGACATAGCCTTGTATGTTAAGCAGAGATCACCTCTGAGTAGACGATATGCGACAAAGTATAGCTGGAGTTTTTTTAGATGGTCAGCATAGGGCATCTGCTTTAGGCCTGTGATTCTTTTAGTGAAATATTTCTGCAGCCTTTCTAGTTGTTGCAGATGTCTTGAGAGGTACATACCAAATGGGGAATTGTATTCTATAATGGGTCTAAAGATGGATGAGTACAGAGGAACAATGACCTCATTTTTTCTGGATGAAAAGCCCTTAGTGATGAGATGTGCCACATAGAAGAATTTCCTGACTGTTGTGGCGATGTGGTTATAGAAGGTGAGACCACTGTCTACCTGTGTCCCTAAGTCTCTTATCACACTTTCAGTGTTTAGTGTACTGCCAGCTATGTGGCAATTCATGTGTACATTTTTTTCCCAAAGGGGATAACTATACATTTCTTGGCATTGGGCTTGAGCCCATGGCTCTGGCACCAAGCATCTGTTTCTGTAAGACCCTTTTGTAGAATATTCACATCATTTGGGGATTCAATAATGGCTCCCAGATTGCAGTCATCTGCAAACATTGTTAGCCAGAGTCCCTTAGTGTTGACCTGTACTTTAGAGAAGTAGATGCCAAACAAGAATGGTCCCAGGACTGAACCCTGATGTACTTCACTTGTCACTTTTCTGGAGCTGGATTTAGAGTCGGCTACTTTTACAGTCTGGGTTCTGTCAGTAAGCCAGTTGGCAACCCATCGAGTGATGTAGGGATTAATGTCCAGCTTAGTAAGTTTATCTATGATTCCAGAGTGGGGGATGGTGTCGAAGGCATTGGCGAGGTCCAGATAGGCTATGTGGACCATCTTACCCTCGTCTACGGTTCTGGAGACTGATTCGTAGATGTCAATCAGGTTCAGGAGACAAGATCGACCCTTCATGAAACCAAACTGGGTGGGGTCCAGTGTTTGAAGGTTGCCAATGTCTTTGTTTATAAGTTGCATGATAATATGTTCCATGGCCTTGCAGATCAGGCTTGTAAGACTGATAGGGCGGTAGTTCCTGGGATCCAAGATGGATCCCTTCTTGTGGAGTGGGATAACTGTAGCTGTGTGCCACTCAGTGGGCACAAAACCTGAGGTGAGGCTATGATTAAACATGACACTTAGGTGAGGTGCCAGTTCATTTTGTAGTTCATGTAGTACGCAGACTGGGATGTCATCTGGTCTCATGGATGCTGTATTCTTAGCCTTGGAGAGTGCATTTTTTTACCTGTGTGGCCATTATTACCGGAATGTGGAAATCTTTTGGTATTGAGATGGGCCCTTTAGGGGGTGAAGTTGGCACTAAATCAATCTGCCAGTATATTGGCAATATCATTGGGATCAGTATATTTAATGCCATTCTGTTGTAGCTCAGAGCAGATCTGAGCATTGCCATTTAGATTCTTGACATAGCTATAGAATACCTTGTGGTTGTCTTTGGAATCTTTGGCAATTTTACTTTTGTAACTAGCTTTGGTTGATTTTATGAGGTATCTCAGTTTCTTACTGAGGCTGGTAAGGGAGTTTTTTGCATCCTGGGGTTTTCCTCTTTTCTGCAGCAGTTTCTTCCTTTTGTTGTAAAGTTTGTTTATGGCAGGGACCCGCCAGATTGGCTTCCTTTTTTGGAGGAGAGCATCTTGGTTCTATTTGAGATGGCACGATTCATGCATGAGTGGAAGTGCTCGTACAGTGCCTTAGTGTAGGATTCAGCAGTCGAATTTTCAGTTCCCGTCTGCATGGGTGTCATGAAGTGTGTCACTTCTGACTTGAGTAGCATAAAGTTGGCTTTGGAGAAGTTTTTTACATAGGTTTCCTTACTGGGGGGGGGGTTGCAATGTGGATGTCAAGGGTGATTAGCTTATGGTCAGATCTGACCAATGAGGGGCTGACCATAGGTGTGGAGCTCGATTTCCCATGTTGGTAATGACCAGGTCTAGGATATTGGATCTCCTGGTGGGACTATGGATTAGTTGATCCAGGGCAATGGAATTTATTAATTCCAAGAACCATTCGGCAAAGGTGTTGGTACATGAGTAGTTTTCCCAGTTAATGGCAGGGTAGTTGAAATCACCCAATATTAAGGTGTTTGGTTTTATCTTAATATTTTCCAGTATGTTAAGAAATGTGTAGTCAGAATCTTGATGCGTGGTGGGGAATCTGTAGCAAGCTACAATTTGGATTGCAGTCTTACCTAGTGTTAGTTGCTCCTGGAAAATTTCAGACACATTGTGTTGGGCAACTAGCCTGGTAGTGTGAATATCTTTGGTGAATATGGACACTCCTCCACCTTTAGTTTTTCAGTCCTGGTTTGGTGGCCGATAAGTATGGTAAGAGTTGTAGCCTGCTATTGCAGGGGTGCTCTCTGGAGCCTTGAACCAGGTCCCATTTACTGCACAGATATCGATGTTCTCTATTTTTAGGAGTGCCTCAAGAGAGTGCATTTTGATCTTTAGACTTCTAGCATTGAGTAGCATTACCTTCAGATTTTTCATGCTTGTACCTGTTACGGTGGTGGTTTTGTCCTTTGAACTTTGCCTAAAAAAGGCACTACAGGGGTGGCAATAGCCTTAGCCAGTAATCTGAATCCCAGGGGAGACAGATGCAGACCATCTCTGGCAAAGCATCATGGTCTGTCAATCATGTCATCCCAAGCAGACAGATACTGGATCTCCTTTGAATGACACCAGAAGCTTAGTCAATTGTTGAAGTCAATCATTTTGTCCTTATACTGTGGTAACATTCTGGGTGAAGGCAGGTTCCTACTCAGGACTAGGGTCATACCTGCATAGGCCACATGATCCAAGAGCTCTTCCATGTCTCTTTTCATGTAGTCCAGGGAGGTATGTCTCAAGTCATTCACTCCAACATGGACAATGACAGAGTCATATTTGTACTTGTTGTGGAGTGATTTGACTGCATGCGTTATGTGGCAAATCTTGACACCTGACAGGTAGCTGACTGTAATTTCCTCCTTGTTCAGCCTGGTGAGTGGGACATCAGTGTGCCTGACTATAGAGTCACCTATGATTAAAGTGTTAGGTATATTGTCTTGCCTTAGGGGCTGTTGTTGGGTGGCACACTGGTGTTGTGAGCTATGTGACACTTTGGTTGTGATTGGTGTTTGTTCGCATTTCAGGTTCGGAGGTCCTTGCTGCTTGGGCAGGTTACTGTTAAGGGCCACTGCATATGTGGGTTTAGTGTTGCTATGTGTGGGTGTTGGTGGTGTGGGTTTAGAAGGGCTATGTGTTGCTTGAGGTGTAGTGCAGGTGTTAACCTTCTCCTCTTGACTGTCTAGCACAATCTTGAATGGAGAGAGCTTTGCTTCCAGTTTTGCTATGTAAGTGCATCTCTCACAGGTTGTAGTGTTGGGTGGTAGGAGGAGAGGGTTGTCTGTGTACATGAGGCAATTGCTGCATTGCCCCAGTATGCCCAGATTCACCAGGTGGACAGGAAAAATCACCAGAAGCTGACCCTTGGACATGTCTGGTTTGGTGCTTTTTTTGTAAAGTACATGAGTTGTTTTCCCTTACTTTAGCAAGGTACTTTTCAGTTATAGTCTGTTTAGTGCCTATGATTAATTTCTCCTTATTAACAAGAAGAGTTGAGTGCTTGTATCAGTTTAAGGCTTCCTTGTGCTTTCCAGCAGGTTTTAGAGCAAGTACTAGTCACAGGGATGCTTAAAGGTAAGATGAAAATAAATGGTTTATCCTAAACACTGCAGTGTGCACTAGAGGAGATAGATGTGAAAGTATGTAACTTAAGCTTTACCAGTCTAAAAAGTTAAGTTTTAGTGGAGAGTCACTTTTTTTAAAAACAACAAGATACATTGAAAGGGGGTGGTCACTTTTCTATTCTGGTACTATGGAATACAGTACTATGGAATGCAGTAGGATGGCTAATACATTTAAATAGTTGAAAGAGAGTGATTTCACAAAATGATAATTTTGTGTTTACTCACACAAGCCAGTAAAAGCAGAGACAAGATGAGATATATGGTCAAATTTACATACTGGGCAGGCAACTAGAAAGGCAGTGGTGTTTAAGAACACAACAGTAACCGGGAGGGAGAGTGGGGAAAAATTCTGCCTGACTCACAAGAGACAGAGCTGTGGTCTCTTTTCAAGTTTTAATATGCAGTTAAAAGCAAAAATACAAGTAAAACACAAGGTAAAGTAAACAAATCACAGTATTCAAAATAGAAAAAGGCAAAAAAGTAATACCAAATACAACAAATAAAAAGCAAACACACCTTTCCCTCACAGTAAAGTGTAGCAGAGTCTGGGTGAGCCTTTCTAGTAAAGCTCTGAAATGTTTTATTTTACCCCTTAAATAGAAAGTTTAGTTCCTAGCTCCACCCCTTCAGTTCACAGATGATTACCCTTAACTGACATGCTCTATCTTATTTGTGAGTCCTTAATTGATCTCTTCTAATTTCTGCCTGACTCAAAAGAGACAGCTGTGGTCTCTTTTCAAGATTTAATATGCAGTTAAAAGCAGAATACAAGTAAAACACAAGGTAAAAAAAAATCACAGTATTCAAAATAGAAAAAGACAATAAAGTAATACAAAATACAACAGATAAAAAGCAAACTAACCTTTCCCTCACAGCAAAATGTAGCAGAGTCTGGGTGAGCCTTCCTAGTAAATTTGTGGTGAAAGAACAAATACAGACAACTGACATTTAATTAGTAAGCTTCCAAACCAGCCTAAATGCAAATCATCAGCATAAGCCTTGCTGATGCAGAAAATATGTTTCTGCTCTCTGTGACGTGCTTTGCATGTGTTGGGCTTGCTATGTGTGACCTATTTCCTGTGCAATGCAGTTAAATGTTATCAACAGAAGGTGGAATAACAGTGCATCATATCTCTCAACCTGTCAGTGCAATGAAGCTGGACAAAGCCAAAAATAACTGGGGGGGGCACAAAGGGTCAAAAAAGAGAGAGATTTTAAATATCACTCATTTGAACCTGAGAATTGTTAGAACAATAGGTTTTGTATCAATATGTATTTTCCGAAGGCTATGATGTCTGAACCTCACATGTCTGCCATTATTTTGTGACTACAGTTCTCAATGATTTGCCAGAAATCCATAAATTTTATGAGGAACACTTCACAAATATGAGGCAAAAACTTGGACATTCTACAAAAATCTGAGTAGTTGAGAGGTAAGCAGAGCATATGCAAAGTTCCTAGACTCCCAGACTCACTATGGCAGTACAGTCCAGGTAAATTTGAAAATTGTTCTTGTTTTTGAACACTTCGGTCAGTATATTTCTTGACTTCAGCAAGTGGGCGTCTCTGCATAACTTCATTTCTTATTGTGACTAGTCTTCACTTGTCACTTGCAAAATGCATTACTTTAAAAGTATAAAAATAAATAGAACAGGACAAAATGTATGGGTTGTTTCTTTAATATTAGGGTTTTTAAAATGCTAAGGCATAATCAGTTGTATCTTAAATGTTTAACTATTAAGACTTGACTTGGACATTCTTGGTTGGGGTACCTTGGGTGATTGGCACTTGTAAATTAGAAGGCTGGTATTTGGCATATGCCTAAAAACATTTTTTATTTACAAAAATATACTGTAGCTGTAATATCATTATGGATGACATGCATACCTCTCAAGTGTACCTCATTAAGAGGAATGTATGTCATTTGGGGGTCTTAAAAAGTTCATGTTCCTCGAAGTTCCACATCTAAAGAGTCTGTCATACACTCACTGTTAGGAGATTTTTAACTGATATTCATGGTAAACAGAAAAGTATCATATTAATTTATTAAAAGATTTTTTTTATAAGTAAAACCAGCATATTTTAACCATCCTATGACCTTCATAATTGAAGTTGTTAGTAAGCAGTTAGTATGTGTTCCACATTTTGCCCATTTGTTCCACATTATGAGGGTTAGTGTTCCTTATTTTGGAGATGTAAGGTTGAGAGCTATGATGACATGAGATGCAAGTGTGATGTCACTTTGTAGGTTATAATTATGTATAAGTAAATGAGGAGTCAAGATAAATTTGAATGGATAAGTGTACAGAAATTATAGAACTTATTAACGGTTGACTGGATTAATAAGGAGAGGAAAAACTGAATTGGAATATGCTATATTTCGGCCATGACTGAGTTGAGATAGAGTGTCAGATGTCTGAGGGATACTGAATGTATGTTCCCAGTTCATGTGTTAACTAGTTATTTAAGAGTTTGTCCTGAAATAAAAATAACTCTAATATGGAGTACTTCTGATGAGGTAATGACTATAGCTTAAAACAGAAAAGGCAGCTGATTCAGTTTGTATTATGATGTAGCAGGACAGGAAGGTATGAAAATATTTGTTGACTGCAGTTTAAGATGTATGGAGTTATAGATGTGAAAGTTGTTTTATTTATATTACTTCTGCATAAAAATGTTTATTATTTTATTTTTATACCAAGCACAAAAATACCTAAAACCAAGTGAACTATGAACTACAAACCAAATACAAAATATCGTGGAAACGGACTGGAAAAAACAGCAATCCATACACGGAAAATAAATTTAGCGCTTTAATTCCTTTTATTAAACACATGAACTTTCTCAGCAGAATAAAACAATACAAAACACCTTAATACAGACTCACAATTATACCGCCAAAAAAACAAATTGACCAATACAAACAAGAAAATCAGGAAACAGCATCCTGCCAAAAAAAGTCGCTTCCTTAAAATACAAATGAATACAATGTTGCTAAGTTGCTATATGTACTTATTAACCACTGAGACTCTAAATGTTAATGTATAAAAATTATATGTATGTATGTATATATATATATATATATATATATATATATATATATATATATATATATATATATATATATATATATATATATATATATATAATTTTTATTTATTTATTTATTTTTATGGCACCTACTTATGCCTATATGTTAAAACAAATGCTAAACTGGATACTGGATAAACATCTGCTCTAAGCATAATTTGTCAAAATAATTCACGTACTTCCAATACTGTATTGCAACCTGTCATAAAACCAAATGAGTTAACCTGTTCAAGCACATAAAAATAAAGATTTCTGAAACCAATACAATTCAAATTATGTTTAGACAAGGAGTTATTTGAGTCAGCCTTTCTAATAGCATTATTGTGTTCACAAATTCTAATTCTTAATTTCCTATAACTTTTACCCACCAAACTATGGACAGGTACTACATAATGCCAAGTAAATGTTTTTGCTTTGACAGTTGAATGTTTTATTATGCTTAGAGCAGATGTTTATCCAGGGTTTAATGAAATGATCGATGTGAAATGTGTACTTAAACACTGTAGTATGTATGTATGTAAATAAATTAATTAACACAAGTAAACAAATTTTAGTATTTGTTTTAACATATAGATTTAAGAAGGTGACATATAAAACAAATATAAAAACCTCAGCTTTGGCCGGCTAAGAACTTGCTATATTCAACTGGACGTATAAGAGAATTTAAGTACCTTTATCTGCTTTTTTTTTTCTCAAAAAAATACAGTATTTAAATTGATTTTAACTGTGTGGAAGGAATATTAGCTCAACTGGAAGTTTTCACTCTGCTCTTCAGTGTGGAAGAAATATTAGCTGAACTGGAAGTTAGTCAGTGTTTGCTGAATTTTGTTATTTGCTAGTAATTACAGGTGTGGGGGTAGTCACATTCTTTGATTTCCTGTCCTTGCCTATTTAAGTGGTACAGTGTGAAATATTTTCTGCTTAAAAACCTCAGCTTTGGCCAGCTAAGAACTTGCTATATTCAACTGGACGTATAAGAGAATTTAAGTACCTTTATCTGCTTTTTTTTTCTCAAAAAAATACAGTATTTAAATTGATTTTAAACTGTGTGGAAGGAATAATAGCTCAACTGGAAGTTTTCACTCTGCTCTTCAGTGTGGAAGAAATATTAGCTGAACTGGAAGTTAGTCAGTGTTTGCTGAATTTTGTTATTTGCTAGTAATTACAGGTGTGGGGGTAGTCACATTCTTTGATTTCCTGTCCTTGCCTATTTAAGTGGTACAGTGTGAAATATTTTCTGCTTAAAAACCTCAGCTTTGGCCGGCTAAGAACTTGCTATATTCAACTGGACGTATAAGAGAATTTAAGTACCTTTATCTGCTTTTTTTTTTTTTCAAAAAAATACAGTATTTAAATTGATTTTAACTGTGTGGAAGGAATATTAGCTCAACTGGAAGTTTTCACTCTGCTCTTCAGTGTGGAAGAAATATTAGCTGAACTGGAAGTTAGTCAGTGTTTGCTGAATTTTGTTATTTGCTAGTAATTACAGGTGTGGGGGTAGTCACATTCTTTGATTTCCTGTCCTTGCCTATTTAAGTGGTACAGTGTGAAATATTTTCTGCTTAAAAACCTCAGCTTTGGCCGGCTAAGAACTTGCTATATTCAACTGGACGTATAAGAGAATTTAAGTACCTTTATCTGCTTTTTTTCTCTCAAAAAATACAGTATTTAAATTGATTTTAAACTGTGTGGAAGGAATAATAGCTCAACTGGAAGTTTTCACTCTGCTCTTCAGTGTGGAAGAAATATTAGCTGAACTGGAAGTTAGTCAGTGTTTGCTGAATTTTGTTATTTGCTAGTAATTACAGGTGTGGGGGTAGTCACATTCTTTGATTTCCTGTCCTTGCCTATTTAAGTGGTACAGTGTGAAATATTTTCTGCTTAAAAACCTCAGCTTTGGCCGGCTAAGAACTTGCTATATTCAACTGGACGTATAAGAGAATTTAAGTACCTTTATCTGCTTTTTTTTTCTCAAAAAAATACAGTATTTAAATTGATTTTAAACTGTGTGGAAGGAATATTAGCTCAACTGGAAGTTTTCACTCTGCTCTTCAGTTAGTCCCACCCACCCTCCCTGTTTTTGTTTTGGTGTTAATCTTAGTGGCCTTGCAGCTGCCCGCCCCTCTTGTAAATTTGTGTTTGGATACTCCTTCTGGGCCCATCTCATTTGCTCACTCAACTGAGTGCAGTGAGATCATATTCTGATTTCAGGCACTCCTACTGTGTACAAAGAGAGCATCTGGGAAACAGAGAAAAAAAAAAAAATTAAGCTTGTTTCCTGCCTTTCCTGTTAAGTGGTATAGACTATTTGTAGGCTTCTGAGCCCCCAAGCCCTTCTGTGTTGGAGGGAAGCCTTCTAGCTTAGTTTTTTTCCCTATAACTAGCCAGTTTTCTAGTTTCAGCACTCAAATCTGTTTCTTTGATCTCAGCACTTGTTCAGAAAAAAAAAAAAAAAAAATTTCATCTGCTTTTACTGTACTTGTGTTTCTACCTACTTTTTTACTTTTGCATCATCTTAAAAGTACTCAGTTGTATTTATTACTGCTTAGTGTAACTCATTCTAAGCCTTCTGGTTTAAACACTTGGGCTTCGGACCAATTGTTTTGCACTGAGAGGGTTTGTGGTCTGCACTGTAGTGAGCTTACATCCTTCTAGGTTGGGAACTGCTGATTGAGGGCTCAGTGTCTGTTATTCTAAAAGTGTATTAATTCTGGTTTAAGCACTTGGGCTTTCATGCCAGTTATTTTACATTAAGAGGGTTCGTGGTCTGCACTCTTGTGGGAGGAGAGGCTGGACTCTGCCCTTCTGAGCTGGGAATTTCTGATTGAAGGCTTATAGTGCATGCATATCTGAACTGCTTCTTACTGAAGTTGGTGCACCTTGTTTGCTGTGGCATAGACTGGATTCGGGCCTGCTGGATCTAGCTTTGTTTGTGTAACTTGAGCACTAATCCAGGCATTCTCTAAAGTATTCAATTGCATTTATTACTGCTTGGTAGTAACTTGATTAAAGTTTAGCTGTCATTCTAAGTCTTTTGGTTTAAGCACTTGGGCTTCAGACCAGTTGTTTTACATTAGGAAGGTTTGTGGCATGCACTGTGGTGGCAGGACAGGTAGCTTTCATCCTTCTAAGTTGGGAACTGCTGATTGAGAGCCCAGTGTCTGTTATTCTTAAAGTGTATTAGTTCTGGTTTAAGCACTTGGGCTTCAGGCCAGTTATTTTACATTAAGAAGGTTTGTGGTCTGCACTCTTGTGGGAGAAGAGGCTGGACTCTGCCCTTCTGAGCTGGGAATTTCTGGTTAAAGGTTTATAGTGCCTGAATATTTGAACTGTATCTTACTGAAATTGGTACACCTTGTTTGCTGTAGCATAGACTAGATCCAGGCCTGCTGAATATAGCTTTGTTTATATGCTTGTTGTTTGTTTGCTTGTTATTTCCCTGGAACGCTAATTCCACCTAATACGCTGGCTTTCAGCTTCTGTGGATCACTAGTGATATCTGCATTGCTTACTGTACTTATTTCCTTGTTTCACTTGAAAGAAAGTTACTGTTTGTCGTTTTGCATTTAAGTTACCTGTAACACATTGCACTTAAGTTACCTGGCACTTGCTCACTAAAGCAATTATATAAGTCAGCACTAAAAATTAAAAGCACTACACCCTCATTCCCCACTGGCCCTGGTTTTCAATTATTAAGGAATTCCCAATATTATTCTAGCATGTCCAAAGGTCAGTTGTCAATCTCCTCTCCGGTCCAGCTGGTGAATATGGGAATTTTGAGGCAATGTTACAACTGCCTCATGTACACAGACAACCCTCTCCTCCTCCCAACAAATTCCAACACATGTGAGAGATGCAATCATATAGCCAAACTGGAGGCCAAGCTCTCTCAACTCAGTACTGGCATAACCAATCAGGAGGAGAAGGAAACCACACTCACTACAATTCCAGTCTCACATAGACCTACCACGACAGCAAACTAAACACATAATCACACAAAAACATACTCGGAGGCTCTAAATAAAGATCTGCCGAAGCAGCAGAGACCTCCAAAGCAGACACCCAAGCAGCCGCTACCCCAAAACAAAACACGTGCAACACATATCTCACAAAGCCAGTGTGCCAAACAGTCACAGCCCTTAAGACTAAACAACACACCTGATACACTTGTAATAGGTGACTCTATCGTCAGGCACACTGACGTCCCGCTCACCAGGCTGAACAAGGAGAGGGTCATGGTGAGCAGCCTGTCGGCCGCTAGGATCCGCCACATAACACAAGCACTCAGGTCACTCCAAGGCAAGTACAAATATGACTCAGTCATTGTCCATGCTGGTGTGAATGACCTGAGATGTACCTCCCTGGACTACATGAAAAGAGACATAAAGGAGCTCTCTGAGCATGTAGCCCAGGCCGGTATGACCCTGACCTTGAGTAGCATCTTACCCTCACCAAGAATGATGCCACAATATGAAGACAAGATGATCAATTTCAACAATTGGCTTAAGTACTGGTGTCATTCAAAGGGGATCCAATGCCTGTCAGCTTGGGATGATATGCTCGACAAGCCACGATGCTTCGCTAGGGACGGCTTGCACCTGTCACCCTGGGCTTTGGATATTGGCAAAGGCTCTTGCTACCCCATAGTGCCTTTTTAGGCAAGGCTCAAAAGACAAACCCACCTCCATAGGTAACACAAGGGATAAGAAACTAAGAGTAATGCTACTCAACGCCAGAAGTCTAAACCTCAAGATGCACGCACTTGAAACTCTCCTTAGCATGGAGAACATCGATATCTGTGCAGTAACAGAAACCTGGTTCAGGGCTCCCGAGAGCACCCCAGCACTACCAGGTTATACCTCATACCATGCTTTTCGGCCCCAAAACCTGGACCGAACCACAAAAGGAGGGGAGTATCGATATTCATCAAAGATACCCACACCTCCAGGTTGGTGGCAAAGCACGAAGCATCAGAGACTATCCATGTGCAACTAACAGTGGGTAAAACTGCCTTCCAGTTTATAGCCTGCTACAGACCACCCTCCCAAACCCAGGAACCCCACTCGGCCTTCCTGAGAACACTGGAAAATATGAAGGTCTCTCCAAACACCATTATATTGGGCGACTTCAACTACCCAAACATAGACTGGGAGCATTACTCTAGCTCCAACACCCTAGCCCAAAGGTTCCTAGAATTTATAAACTCAAATGCTATGGAACAACTTGTTACCACTCCCACAAGAGGGGAAAACATACTGGACCTGATCATCACCAACATGGGGACTCTATGCTCCAGACCAGAAGTGTATCCCTCACTGGTAAGATCAGACCATAAACTAATCTCACTGGATATTCACATCCCGACCCCACCCCTGCCCAGAAAACCACAGTGAAAAACTTCTCTAAAGCAAATTTTACACTCCTCAAAACTGAGGTGGAATCCTTCAAAGCCCCGGCCTGTGAAAAATATGGCCCAGACCACAGAATCCTTTATAAACGCATTCTATGAACACCTTCAGGAATGCATGGATCATGCGATCCCAAATAAAACCAAGACCCAATCCTCCAAAGGCAGACGTCCTGTCTGGTGGACCCCAGCCATAAACAAACTATACAATAGAAGGAGGAAGCTACTAAATGATAAAGCAAAATCCCAAAAGGGAAGGCATCA